>NW_007727348.1:49272-59562 GCF_000696425.1 Galeopterus variegatus
TCGGACACGGAAAAAGACAAAAAATAAAAAATAAAAATAAAAGGATACAGCTTCCACCTGGCGCTCTCTCTCTCTCCCCCCGCCCCATTGCTGCTCTGGACAAAGCAGCTGCCACGCTATGTGAGCCCTTGAGCACCCCTGTGAAGAAGCCCATGTGAAGAGGAACTCACCTCCCATCAATAGCCAGCACCAACATCTCTGCCATCTGAGTGAGCCACCACAGAAGCCGGTCCTCAGACCCAGTGAAGTTCTCAGATAACTCCAGCCCTGAGCCTTGAGTTTTCCAGCTGCAGCTGCAGTCATCACAGAGCAGAGACAATGTGTCCGTGTTGTGCCTGGGCTGAACTCCTGACCCACAGAAGCTGTGAAAGATAATACAAATTATTGTTTTAAGGCACTAAATTTTGGGGTAATTTGTTACACAGCAATAGATAACTAATACAGTTCCAAAACTCTTTTTTCTACAGATAACAAAGAACATCTAATCTGGCCAAGTAAAGGTAACTGAGTTACTTCTCTTTCAAAACTTGTCTCTTTAGGCTCAACACTCAGCTGATGCCAGATTCATACCCAAAGTTTTAGCTCCCTATCAGGGCTTCTAGTTTTCTCTACCCTTGCCTCCTCCCAGGGATGCCTCATTCATGGGAGGAGGCTTATATAACATCACAACACTGATCAAGGGGCTCTCCCTGCCCTCCTTGGCAGGATAGCTTGTCCTCTGTGGTCCTGGGCACTGGTTTCTGTCCTTGCTTCATCTGTCACTGAAATGGCTGTGGGTGGACTAAACCTCAGTCTGCTCTCCAGCTGAAGCCACCCCATATAGTCATGCGGATTCTGTACAGTGGGGTCTGCTGAGAGGGGGAATGGAAACCAAAATCCAGCCTGTACCCTCCTCACCAAGCCCTGCATAGCTGTGAGTCAGTCCAGAGGAGAGGGTGCCTTGGCACTTTATCCTCCCAGAAGGGGTGCCTTTTTGTAATCCCCTCAATGCATCATCTAGAAGCAGCAACCTTCCCCACCCCACCCCCCAACGCCTCTGACACAGGCCTTACTTCCCAGGGCATGACTAGGGGTAGGAGACTGAGAGACTCACCTCAGGCACAAAATTTAAGGTGGTGCCACAAACTTCAGTAATCAAAATAAATAATATTTTAATATAATATTTTCTTATAAATAAAAATTGATGCCTATGTTAGTCCATTTCTGTTGCTTATAGCTAAATATCTGCAACTGGGTGATTTATAAAGAAAACGAAACTTATCACTTACAGTTCTGGAGGCTGGGAAGTCCAAAGTCCAAGGAACACGTCTGGTGAGAGTCTTGGTGGCAGCAACAGTGACCCAGGAGTCTCACATGGCAGAAAATGGTGGAACAGAGGAAGACTAACCTCTCATGTGTTCTTCTTTTAAAGCCCTCCGAACCACGCCACTGACCACCATTATTAATCCATTCATTACAGCATGGACCTACAATCTAATCACCTCTTCAAAGCCCCTCCTTTTAATTACCACAATAGGACTTACCACCCTCAACAGTTACAGTGGGAATTAAGCTTCTAATGTATGAACTTTGGGGACACAATTCAATCAATCCACAGCAATGCCAAAAAATCGAAACAATATCAAATTTTTTCATAGAAGCAAGATCCAACCCTGCACTTGCATGACCCTGTATCACTCGTCTCATTCTAATCCCAGCCCTGGTTCCAGTAAAACTTTATTTACAAAATCAGGTAGCCAAACCTTGGGCCATACTTCACTGATTTGATTTTTTTTAAGTATTTCATTAAAATATTATTTAACTTGATGACTGGGTTGCTCCCCTCCTGGTAGCCCCAAATTGTCCCACCAGTCCTCATCTCTCAGAGTGGATGGTCACTCTGTATTTTCCTCAATACCAGCCATAAGCTGGGAACCAGAAGGGGATTGTAGCAGGCAGCTGCTGCCAGTGGCAGTGTCTTAGGCTCTCTCCCAGCCTAAAGGCACCCTTCTGCACTAGCATGTCTATTCGGGGAAGCAGGGTTTCACCTGCGGTCTCTATTGCCTCTTGGGGTTCTGACCCCTAAGTGAAAATTGGGGGTGGGAGGACAGAGAATAGGCCCAACTACTCCCTCTTTTTTCTTTTTTTTTGGTGGCTGGCAGGTACAGGGATTGAACCCTGGACCCTGGTGTTTTCAGCACTACACTCTAACCAACTTAGCAAACCAGCCAGCCTCAACTGCTCGTTCTAAACTCTGGCTCTACCTCTTTCTTTGGGCTCCCCAATTTCCCAGGAAGGAGGGCCCTCCTGTGTGGTAGAGCAACTACCCTCAAGTCTCTGCTCTATGATTAACATTTTTTTCACATAGATATATTCATCTAGTCATTTATTTCACAATCATTGATCCCTACCATGTGCCAAGCTTTAGCTAGATTCTAGAGATACAAAGAAAACCTCACTACTCGCAACAATAAAAAGAGGGACCAACATACACAAATAACTACGACGAAGTTTCGTATATAAAATGCAAACATAAAACCTGTGTGTGCTCAGGTGTAGTTGTGTCATGGCAATAAAAAGAGGGACCAACATACACAAATAACTACAACAAAGTTTCGTATATAAAATGCAAACATAAAACCTGTGTGTGCTCAGGTGTAGTTGTGTCATGGAAGAGGAAGTGATTACCTCTTCCTGGAAGCTTCAGGACAAAGGAGGTTTGATTTCCCCAAGCAGTTAAGGTGCCAATGAATATTCCCAGAAGAGAGCAGAGCACATGCAAGGACCGGATGGAGTAGTAGCAATGGAAGAAGGAGCGATGGGATTGGTTTAAAGACAGAAGGGCATGTTATGGCTGGGTAGTATTAGGCAATTTGCATGAGCTCATATGTAACATGGGGACAGTCATAATACCATCTTCATAAAGCTAAGAGCATTAAATGAGGTATATCAAACCTTTAGCACAATGCCTAGCGCATAGTAAGCTACTACGTAAGCACAGTGTTAACTACTACTATTCATTAAATCATCGATCCACATGAGAAGAAATTTTAGTCACATAGATAGATTTTTGCACATGGAGAAAGGTTAATTCGATGAACACTTAAGCATCTACTACATCCCTAGACAATTTATGGTTAACTTTTAAAAATTCAATGATCAATCCTGAGTTTAAACTAAACCTTTTTGGAATTTAAAACTAAACTGTTTCTCTCTTAAGCTCTAGCTCTTGCAAATCAAAATCGCTTTGCCCATAGACTGTTGTATCTGAATCTGCCTCGAGTTAAAAAATCCATTCAGCAACTCAATTCACTTTGTTCTAGGCTGTAGCTGCTCTCCCAAGAGGCATTGATGTCATTGACTCAGTGGGTGCAGGGCCACCAGGCAATAGGAACCCATGTCTTTAATATTTCATAAACATTATTCAGACTCTTACAAAACTGGCAAGATTTAGGGACAAAGCTTGGGTGATGGGGAACAGTGGATGAGGGAAGGTTTAAATCCAAGAGGTTTGATTATAAAAAGGTTTGTCTTTGGGGGATCTTTTTTGCTCCTCCTGAGAGGGAATAAGATATCCTGCTAAACTGCCCTGCTTGGTGGCATGTACTTATTGAGCACCTACTATGTGCCAGGCTCTATTCAAAGGAGTTGCCCCCAAAAAACGGAACAGTTCTGCTCCTGTGGCTTACACCTGAGGCAGCTCATGAGTACAGGGATAGAATTGTCCCAGCTTTTAGGAGGTTAGAAGGAGTGTGATTTAGGGCCTGCCCATGGGAGAGTGTGGTGCTGATAACACCAAGGCCACAGATTTGGATCCTATGTAGGGATGGCCGGTTAGCTCACTGGCTGAGTGTGGTGCTGACAACACCAAGCTAAGGGTTAAGATCCCCTTACTGGTCATCTTTAAAAACTATTCAAAGGGGTTGCCCCCAAAAAACGGAACAGTTCTGCTCCTGTGGCTTACACCTGAGGCAGCTCATGAGTACAGGGGTAGAATTGTTCCAGCTTTTAGGAGTTTAGAAGGAGTGTGATTTAGGGCCTGCCCATGGGAGAGTGTGGTGCTGATAACACCAAGGCCACAGATTTGGATCCTATGTAGGGATGGCCGGTTAGCTCACTGGCTGAGTGTGGTGCTGACAACACCAAGCTAAGGGTTAAGATCCCCTTACTGGTCATCTTTAAAAAAAAAAAAAGAAGGGGTGTGATATTATGATATATATTTACATTGGTTTTCATCCACCATTCCTGGCTCCCCAAGGCAGGAGTCTAATATTCCTTTGCCTTTCTGTCCTGGAGCTGGCCATAAAGAAATTCTCTGACTTACCTTATCTGATTGTAGGTCATAAGACCATGCTCATTTCAAGAGGAGCCTGCCTTATACCAGGTAAGAAGGAATGCTGCACAGAAAGGCCAACAAGACCCTGAACAAACAGGACTTGCTGGGCTTCCCCACCTAGTCTATTAGTGTTAGATCACACCCTTTTTGTCCAATCACATTTCTGCATGGTTGTCCATGCTTCAATCATTCCTACGTAATGAAGCTTCCATGAAAACCCAACAGCACAGGGTTCGGGGAGCTTCCAGAGAGCTGAACTCATCCACGTGCTTGGAGGATAGCATATCCCAAACCCATGGGAAAAGAAGCTCTTGTGCTTGGGACCTTCTAGACCTCACACTATGTACAAGGGCACTTCAAAAAGTTTGTGGAAAGGGGCCGGTCCGGTGGCGCACTGCTACAGTGCGCCGCTTGGGAGCACGGTGGTGCTCCCGCTGAGGGTTCAGATCCCACATACAGACCGGTTCCCGCTCACTGGCTGAGTGAGGTGCGGGCGCAACACCGAGGGTTGCAATCCCGTTGCCGGTCCCAGTCCGGTACGGGCGCGACACTGAGGGTTGCGATCCGTTGCCGGACACCAAAAAGGGAAAAAAAAAAAAAGAAAAGAAAAGTTTGTGGAAAGATTTTCATTATCTTTTAATTCCACTTTTCCCTGAACTTTTTGAGGTACTGTCATATCTCTTCATCTGGCTATTTATTTGTATCCTTTAAAATACCCTTTAAGGGGCTGGCCAGGTTGCTCACTTGGGAGAGCGTCGTGCTGATAACACGAAGGTCAAGGTTTCTGATCCCTGTACAGGCCAGCCACCAAAAATATATATATATCCTTTATAATAAACTGGTAAATGTGAGTGTTTCCCTGAGTTCTGTGAGCTGCTCTAGCAAACTAATTGAACCTGAGAGGAGGTCATGGGAACCCCAATTTATAGGTGATCAATCAGAGGCCTAGGCTTGTGACTGGCATCTGAAGTGGGGACAGTGTTGGGGACTGAGCCCTTAACTTGAGGAGGTCATGGGAACCCCAATTTATAGGTGATCAATCAAAGGCCTAGGCTTGTGACTGGCATCTGAAGTGGGGACAGTGTTGGGGACTGAGCCCTTAACTTGTGGGATCTGACACTTTCTCAAGGTTGTTAGTGTCAGAATACAATTGAATTAGAGGACACCCAGCTGGTATCTGCTGCAGAACTGACTGCCTGATTGCTGGTGGGAGAAATCCCCAACTATTTGGTCATAAAAGTCAGAAGTCAGTCTTCTGTGTTGGTTGTTGTGGTGTGAGAGCAGTTTGTATTTTTTCTTCACACAGGGAGATTATTGTGTGATTTGGAATTTAGAAAAGTGAGTTTTTATTTCCACCAGGATTCCCAGCCTTCAAAACCTGCCCTTTGTGAAACTGATTCTGCTATTTGTGTTTTCTATTCTTGTTTTCTGTCTTTTAGAAAATACAGTTAAATTTGAAAATACCAGCCTGTCTTTGGCAGTGCTGGTTCTCTTAAACCAAAAAAAGGACTTAATTTCAGCCTGAGCTGAAATTAAAAGAGAAAAACTGTCCCTGACCTTTGGGGGGATGGTTCACAAGGGGATGGGAGACCCCAGGAAGAGGAGGCTTGGCTACCAGGGAGGCCTTGGGAGGTGGACAGAGGAGGTTGGGCTTCTGGTTCCCCTGGTTTCCTGTGAAGGAGTTCAGGAAATGCCACCCCAAAATATACCACTTTGGTGTGCTGATTACTTCAAACTGAGGGCACCTAGAGAACAGCAAATGCAGGGAGGGACTTTCTCTGAACTTCTCTTATCAGCCTAAAGATAGATCCTCCAAAGGAACACAGTTGTCATGAATCCCCTCCCCAGGAAATCTCATCAACCTGGGAAGATTGAACTTGCATCACAGGAGAGGAGACACAGCACCAGATAGACTTTGTCACAAGCTATCACCTGTTCTGAGGGCCATTTATCTTTCCCCCAAATCATTTACTCTCCCCTGAGTTGCCTTCCTCCCCGCTCCTTCCCCTATGAAGAGAGTATATAAGCTTCTAGATCTCTCTGGGTTTGGGGGTATTCACTTCACTTTGATGTGCTGCCCCCATGCTCACAATAAATTTGTACACTTTTTCTCTTGTTAATCTGTCTACTGTCAGTTTATTTCATAGACTCAATTGCAGAAACCTCTGAGGGTAGAGGGAACGCCTTCCCTCCCCCACACCTGCTCCACCCTCTGAGTGACTCAGCTGTCCCCTTCTTGCCCTGGGTATCCACAACAGCCACTCCTTGCCCTTTCAATCTCTCCCTTGACACTTGAGCCAGTCTGAGGCTTTCTGTTTCTTGCAAGTCACCATCCCAGACTAGAAGAACATCTTAGTCTAAAAGCATGATTCTAAGAGTGAGAATCTTTCTGGGCAGACACAGGAAAAACAAGAAAACACCCTCGGAAGCTCAGGATGCTTTCCATCTTCCTCACAACAGGCCACTTACTGCTTGGTTCATTCCACAAATATCTATTAAGTTCTTACTGTGTGCCAGACACTGGAGATAAATAAATAAAGACGCCACTCCTGCCATGAGATGCTCCCAGGCTGCTGGGAAGACTATGGGTAAACGGGCTGGGTGAGCTCTCCAGGCGATGCCAGCAAGAGGTCCAATTCTGGAATTCCATCCTCCAAAGCTCCAGCTAGGCCTGTTAAAATTAACTCCACCAATTAAGGCATCCTTAGGAGACAATGCTGCCTGTCTTACTCTTTATTTTTAATTACAGGGCCTGGCCTAAAGTTGCCAAACCATTTATAATTAGAGCAAGGCTCCTGAGCAGGAGGGCCAGGGAGGGGAGAGGGGAGGAAGGGGTAGAGAAGGCAGGGGCTCTCCCTACACCCCTCCCCAGTCCTCGCCAGCCTGGTCCAGGCTCATCTGCCTCTGGACGGCTGTGACAGGCCGCTGCTCCACTAATGGATGGGTGGCTAGGGAAACTCTCACTGTCCCCCCCTCGCATCTCAGCGCACACGCTGATTATAGTCATTAGGGAGTCACCCTGAGCAACTGGAAGACAGGGGGGTGGTGCATCCGGTGGCCTGAGAGGCAGGAGGCGGATGCAGGGTGAGGCAGGACTGGCTCAGGCTGGAGAGCAGAGCTGGAGAAAGCGCAGGGCTGAGCTTCTCTCCTGCCCTCTCCCTGCAGGGAGGCATCCATTGCTCCAGTGAAACAGCCCACGGCTGGCACAGCAAGAACTGTGGGAGGACAGTGGTGAAAGGCTCTAGACAAAGCAAGTGCCTCTCCATCTGCCCTTTGGGCCCTAGCCCGCTTCACTGTACCCTGCAACCAGAGACTCACATGGCAGGGCCAACTCACAGCACATCTTCCCGTAGGATGGCTGGGGAAAGGGCATGGGAGGGAAGAGGGTAAAGTAAACCTTCGTCCCCACTGACAGAGGCCAGACATGGAGCAGTCTGTAAACTTGACTTGGTGGGAAAAAGGCTCCTGGGCTCCCACCTCCACCCTCTGCTCTGACCCAGATAGACTGGACTCCACCTCTCCTTGTTAACGGAAGCCCCTTGTGGCAAAAAAAGAGGGTAGTCCAGGGATGGCCCAGCCCCCACTGTCTCCCTGTGCCATAGGTGGGCAGGGCAGGGAGGCCAAGCAGGCTGTGAACCGCCTAGCACGATGGCCTTCATCTTACTACACGCCCTCTCTTTCTAGCCAGGACCAGGTCTCCAAAGCACCCCCCTCCCTACCCTCCTCCAAGGTGAGGACTGAACTGGCTGTTCAATCCACGCCCCCTCAGTTTACAATGGCCAGCTACGATGTGACACTAGACCTGAGCCCTGTGCTCCTGGAGGACTGACAGGCAGTTAAGAACTCCCCCTACTTTTATGCTCCAGGAAAAGGTTCACTGCAAAGTGACTTAGTAAGATTCCCTGTTTACCTGTGACACGGACTGCCTAAGTACTGCTCTTTGTCTTATAAATGATTAGCAGAGCCAGCAGCCAATCTGGATAAGATGCCCGCTAACTCGACCTGACCACACTTTAGCCAGGCTTCTCTCTCCTGCGCTCTGACCCACCCTCAGCCTGAGCCAGTGGTGGAGCTCGGAATAACCCTCCTGAATGACCCCTCCCAGGATGCAGGGGAAACATTCTCCTCAACTGTCTGTTCAGGCCACCTGTTCACTCCACTCCCCACACCTGGTTCCTGCTAGCCTTGTTTATTAAAAGACTAATACTAATAGCCTCCCTATTTTTAAAACAGCCCTTTCTGTCTGACCTTTGCAAGGTTTCTGATCTCCCTGCTACCACAGTCCCCCTCCTCCTATTGCAACTGTCTTTTCAAACAAGGTCTCTCCTCACCCAAGTCCTGACTTGTCTTTTATTTGACACCAGCCCAGGAACAAGGATCCATCCCTCTTGAAATTGCCTCTCACAGCCCATCTACCCTCAGTGGATTCCACATGGTGTCTCATGTTCCTTAGCAGCTGTGCAGGTAAACTGGGTGGGAGCTCCCCTCTCTGCCCCTAACTAGCTTCCAGACTCTCCCCTGTCAAAGGCTTACTGGTTAGTAACAAAAACAAGCAAACCTTTCTTGAACGTTAATTATGTGCCAAGCACTGTGCTAAGCACTCCACGGGTGTTTTCTCGACACTTGTGAGCTGGGCACTGTTACTGTCCCCACTTCTCAGGTATGGAAATTCATGCTCAGAGAGACATTTAGCAAACAGAGTACAGGAGTGAGGACGTAATCGTCCCGCCCAGCCACAGGATGGAAGCTTCACAGGTATACCCCACGGGCCTTAAGTATTCTCATTTCCTCCTTGCCTCATAGATTTGTAGTGAGGATTAAATAGGCCAGCGTCTGGCACATAGTAGGTGCTATATAAGCACTAGCAATTTAGTTTTTACTATTACCACTGTGATAATGACATGGGCTGTTATTAGCAGCAGTATTATGACTGTGATGGTAACGGCATGTGCCACTATGTCAAAAAGGTTGGGGCAGTGCTGAGTTAAGTAACTTGTCCAAAGTCATACAACTAAAATGTATCCACTTTGGGCCGGCCCGTGGCTCACTCGGGAGAGTGCGGTGCTGATAACACCAAGGCCCCGGCAGTGCTGAGTTAAGTAACTTGTCCAAAGTCATACAACTAAAATGTATCCACTTTGGGCCGGCCTGTGGCTCACTCGGGAGAGTGTGGTGCTGATAACACCAAGGCCCCGGGTTCGGATCCCATATAGGGATGGCCGGTTCACTCACTGGCTGAGCGTGGTGCTGACAACACCAAGTCAAGGGTTAAGATCCCCTTACCGGCCATCTTTAAAAAAATAATAATAAATAAATAAATAAATAAATAAAATAAAATGTATCCACTTCAGGGCTGGCTGATTAGCTCACTTGGGAGAGCCTGGTGCTGGGGTGCTAACACTAAGGTCAAGAATTTGGATCCCTGTACTGGCCAGCCTCCAAAAAAAAAAAATCTATCTGTTTCTAATGTGCTATATAATTCATTTTGCTATTTTCCCACTGTTTACTTATTATGCTCACTGCTTCTTGGCTCCTCCACTAGAATGTGAGCTTCACAAGAGCAGGGATCTCTATTTTGTTCACTTCTGTATCCCTAATGCTTCTATAGGTCCTGGAACATAGAGGGTATTCAGTAAATATTGTCAAATGAACCAATGAATAAAAGAATTCCAAGGCTTGTCCTCCAACCATTACTCTCTAAAGCAGCCCTCTGCTCCTAGACCTGCAGCCTCCTGTTTAAAGTCAGCCTAAACAATTTCTGATAGACGTGGGAAAAAAACAAAACACCCAGTCTCCCTGGCCCCATTAATAATAATCCCTTTACTTAGGGAACTTATAGGTTTCTGAAAAACTTTCACATGCAACACTTGGTTTAAGCCTCTGCGGGTGTCTCTACTACTTCCCCTTTACAGGAGAAACTGGGGTGCAGGGACGGAACCCGACCTGCCCTCCCGTCCCTCCTTCCCGCCCCCAAG
>NW_007727348.1:60521-65101 GCF_000696425.1 Galeopterus variegatus
CCCCGCATCCCCCCAGCCAGCCCCCCTGGCACAGTCCTTGCCCCCAGAGCTGCCAAGCAGGCGAGCGCCCCGCTTCCCTTTCTGCTCAGCTAATTATCCTTTTCACTGGCTCTGGCATATTTTTGCCGTGCGATCTGCCGGTTTATTTTTATCCACCTCTCCATAATGGTATCGGGCCGTTACTCAGGGAGGCTCCCGGCGCTGAGCTGCTCCCCAATTTACAATTGCAATTATGATCTCCGACAGAAACACATGCAGCTGGCGTCAATTTTAACCAATATTTTGATCATAATAATTAAAAAAGTAACTTATGGCGTGCATGCATTAGATAAATTAATGTTATTCCAAGGCTCTGCTAAAAGGCGTGCAAGGGAGAGAGCAGCACAGAAAGAAACGGTGCCCCCAATCTCTCCAGGCCCTGGAAGTCCGTCTCCAGCAGGGCTCACTCGCTGGGCTCACAAATTAACTTTCACATTGAGTTTAATATCTGCATGTCCTTCAGGTTGATTGCTGCCTGTCTCCGCCCCTCCCCCTGACACAGCCTGGAAGTCCGTCTCCAGCAGGGCTCACTCGCTGGGCTCACAAATTAACTTTCACATTAGGTTTAATATCTGCATGTCCTTCAGGTTGATTGCTGCCTGTCTCCGCCCCTCCCCCTGACACATGTGAAATTGACGGTTATTAAGGTATTGGATATAAACAAGCACATTTTCTTGTCACTGATCCCTAGGCCAGCAACAAGCAGCTGAAGGATGTTCCTGTCTCTCTCCAACTTGATATTCCACACCCAAATGGGAGCAGGACCTGAAGCCTCAGGGGCTGAAATGGGAGGAAACAGCAAGGACTTCTGAGGTCCCTCCTCCACAGCACACACAGAGCACACACACGCGGGCGCAGGCACATACATGTATACATACAGACCTGCACCCATGCACTCATTCATACCTAGGACCCATACATATACACACACATCCCAAATAGACCTGCCCCAGGGACAGGATCCATTCCACACACATCCCTCATACCTCCATCTACAGACAAAATCACCGAATTTACACACATTTATATACATCTACCCTCTTACACATGACCCATAGTCACAAAACCTACATCCCACACCTTCATTAACAAACTCGTATACATGCACGCACTCATACACATGTGCACATACACGTATCCACACACAGACACTCCCATGCACAAAGGTGCCTGTCCCCCAGATATGTGATTCATCACCACAGACATCCCCACACTTCCATCCACAGAGACTCACACACATGCACACACTAACACACACATAGGCATTGACTTACAGGTACCACGTACACAACTATCTGCTCACAGTCACACAATTCATAATCACAAACAAGACCTACATACATAGTCACACAATGAAACTCACAAGCATGCACACACACTCACATTGATACACACACTCTCTTACACACACTCCCCTCTCTCTGCACAGGCAGGGCACCCACCTCAGCAGGCCAGGTCACAGGGCTGCATCAGTAACTTGTCAACTTTTGAGGGCCCCCAAGCTGGATGGCTGCACCCCACAGCCATGCTGTTTGTGTATACAGATACACAAACTTTTACACAATATTCCAAGGGCTTCTGTCCTTTCTGAAACCTACCCAGGACCCAAGCTTAAATCCCGTGATCTGGGGGGGTCCCAGACAGTTTGTTCCTACCCTTATTGGTGTGAGTGCACAAATGTCTGAGGATACAGGGGGGAAGGAGGAAGTCCCATTGTCTCTTAGTAATGGTTTACTTTTGTTTGTTCTGTGATGGGCATCACTACTTTTGTCGAATAGTTAAAAAAAAATCTATCTTTTTGATATCGAAAAGATAATTAATTTTTTTTTTTAAGATGACCAGTAAGGGGATCTTAACCCTTGAGTTGGTGTTATCAGCACCACACTCTCCCAAGTGAGTCATGGGCTGGCCCTAAAAAAGATAGTTTAATTTTAGAAAGTACTGCAACATGGCAGAATTGAGCTTCCAGGTCTCTGAGTCAGAATCTTGGATTGAAACCCTGGCCCCACCATTCATTGATGAATGACCTTGGGAAGTGCTTGATTTCAGTTCCCTCATTTGCACCTCACCTATTTCAGAGTTGCCATCAGAACCAGATGAGATGAGGAGCTGAGCACACTGCCTGGCGCAGAGCGTGAGCTCAGCACATCTCATCTGTAGCTGTTTCTGTTGTTGCTAACATTATCTTGAACCCTGTGCTTTTCCCCCATCTGTACCAGTGCTTCCTTCTCTTGTCACCTTATCTGCCCTCTTCCCCTGCCTCTTCTGCCCTCTGCCTAGGGGTGCTCAGCCCCTGGACCCTCTGCTCTTGTCCCTCTGCATGCCTCCTTCAGAGGCAACATCCGCTCCTGTCACCTACCCATATGGTTTTGACAAAAGATGACAGTTGTGATCATGTGCCCATGGTGTAAGTCATTTAATGTCTTGGGAGCCTCAGTTTCCCCTTTGGTAAGATGGAGATAATAATGCCTGCCCTCCCCATCTCACAGGGATGAATGGAGGGATGAATGAGGCTGGGTCTGAAAATGTAGCTTGAGGCTGCAAAGTCCAAGAAACATGTCAGTTGTAGCAGTGGACTTTGTCCCATCACCTCAGACCTATTCTCTGAAAGGGAGTTCCTCTTCTCTCCCCAGGGATGAATGAGGCCGGGTCTGAAAATGTAGCTTGAGGCTGCAAAGTCCAAGAAACATGTCAGTTGTCGCAGTGGACTTTGTCCCATCACCTCAGACCTATTCTCTGAAAGGGAGTTCCTCTTCTCTCCCAACCTCCAGTAAGTCCCTTCTAATTGCAGGTCCCTCTCTCTGCCACCACACACTTCTGATACCCATCCTCATCCCCCGCACTACTTGTTTTCCTACTTTTCCTCCATCCTTCCCCACACCCAAAGTCTTCACCTCCTTGGGCTCTTCCCTCCATCCATCCCCTCCAGTCACCACCATGTTCTTTTCTTTCAGTTTTGAAACCTTCTTTTATCTTTCCCTTCCTTCCATCTCCACTGCCACCCCCCAAGCCCATCACTGGTTTTGTGCAAAGTCATTGGCTGGTTCCCTGCCTCCAGCTTCTCCTGTGGCTTCGTCCTGCTCATGGCCAGGGCAGTTCAGCTTTTCAGTTTCACCTTTCATCTGGGCACTGCAGCTCCCCTCAGGAAAGTCCAGATACCTCTGCCTGGCTTTCAGTCTCTCCCACCATCCATCTCATCCTCCACCTGGAAGCAAAGTACAGGTGGGAATTTTACCCAGTGAGGGCAAAGGACCTAATAAATACACCTACATGCAGCCTCCTGAGCCTTTGTTCTGGCCATCTCCTCCTCCCAAAAAGGCTTCCTCCCTGCCCAGTGAATCCTATTTAAGCTCAGTACTCAGCTAATGGAAGCCCACTCCCAAAGGCTTCTCTGAAAGCTCCAGCCCACAGAAATTCCTCTGTCCTCTAACATCATCAAGCCTGGGGTTTTTTCTCCTAAACATTTTTATTATGAAAAATTACAGACATGCAAATACATACAATAACGTAACAAAAAGCACATACGCAACTCTTTTTTTTCAGTTTTACTTTTTTTATTTTATCAGTGTTTTACGTGCATATGGTTTAAAGAGTTACATACTTCTCCTAAACATTTTTATTATGAAAAATTACAGACATGCAAATACATACAATAACTTAACAAAAAGCACATACCCAACTCTTTTTTTGCAGTTTTACTTTTTTTATTTTATCAGTGTTTTACGTGCATATGGTTTAAAGAGTTACATACTTCTACTGGCTTTGATAGGAAAACAAAACACAACACAACAATCATCCCCCTGTTTTCCACCCCCACCCCAGGTGGAGGCAACCACTCTGTAGAGGCAACTACTTCCAATGCTTTTAGCTGATTCTTTTGCTGTTTAGCTCTGCATCACTTTAAAATGTGCTTATATTGCTACTTGTTTGTTTTTTCCATTTTTGGCATTATCTACTGACTTTTCACTACTCAGAATGAGGATTTGGCTCTTCCCCACCCCCCACCCCCACCCCCGTCATTACACACACGCACGCGCGCGGGAGAGCACTTCCTCATCCCATGTTCCTAACAACTTATTTATATTGTAATATTTGTTAGAGCAGTATTTACATGATCGGGACTATAAATATGCCATTCTAATGCCTAATCCTTTGTTTGTAAGTGACTGCTTTTTTCCCTCCTCCTTCTCTGGAAGTTTGTAGAATCTTTTTTGTTTCCAATGTTCTGCAATTTCACAATGTTGTGCTTTGGTGTGGGCTATTTTTCCACTATGCTGGGCACTTGGTGGGCCTTTTCAGTCTGAAAATTCATGTCCTTCAGGCCTGGGACTTTTCTTGAGTTAGTTTACAACTTCCTCCCTTCTGTTTGTTAGGAGTTGATCTGAGAGGGTTCCATCATCCGCTGCTCAAATATAAAAAAAAAAAAAAAAAAAAAAATCTCCTCCACTTTGGTTTGCAATGTTAAAGATTAGCATTATTTGAAAGCCATTAAAAGGAGCCAAGGTAGCCAATGGAGCTTTTATTTATTTATTTATTTTTTT
>NW_007727348.1:65836-93388 GCF_000696425.1 Galeopterus variegatus
CTGAATTTGTTTTTTTCTTTTTGGGCTGGCTAGTTCTTTTTTTTTTTTTTTTTGGAAGTATCTTGTACATATTCTATTTTGTTGTTTTGTTTTGGTGGCTGGCCTGTACAGGGATCCGAACCCTTAACCTAGGTGTTATCAGCACCACGCTGTAACCAAGTGAGCTAATCTGACCTTCAAATCAAGTCTTAGCCTAAGGAAGTTTGTTTAATCAACTCTACTCTTATCTTCTAATTGTTGCTCCTAGGAATCTAGCCCATCCTGCCTGGTCAAGCAGTTTTCCTTCCTCCCCCAGACTGGGGTCAGGGGCGTAGCTAGGAGAGATTAGGGTTTGTTCCCCGATTTCATGTTTGCTTTTTCTTTCATTCATATAGAGGACCTCCTGGACTGCTCCTCTAATTTCTTTTCTTTTCTATTTTATATCTCTTTGTCGTCTTTGTTCTACTTTTGAGAGCTTTCCTTAACTTCATCCTCCAAGCTTCTATTAAATTTTTCATTTCTGCTATCATATTTTAAATTTCCATGAATTCTTTTTTTTTTTTTTTTTTGGTTCTTTTTTATAACATCCATTTCTTATTTCATGCAATTATCTTCGCTTCTCTCTCTAAGGACATTAATGATCATTTTCTTGAAGTTCTCTTCTTCCTGCATAGCACTTACTTCTGCCAGGTTACTTTTTTTCTGTTTGCTTTGATCCGTATGTTTCATGTGAGTGAGTTTCCTCATAGAAGCAGTAATCCTTGATTATCAGCTTCTATTTAAGAGTTGGGGACTAAGCGTTGATTAGAAGCTCTTCATGGGTGAATGGGACTTGCTGACTGTGAGATCTCTGTAGGGCGATTGACTGTTTGGTTGGGGAACCTCTGATGTATGCATCTTTAAGTCTCTTCTCTTGATCTGGTCGGATTCCCCCAGAGAAAGCCCTTCCAGTCCCCAGACCAGAGGGTAAAGGCCTGGCTGCAAGCATTCTGGGAAAAGGGATATTGAGGCCTCAGCATCCTATATACTTTTTTTTTTGGCAGCTGGCCAGTACAGGGATCCGGACCCTTGACCTCGGTGTTTTAACACCTTGCTCTAACCAGCTGATCTATCCAGCCAGCCCCATAAGTTCATTTTGAAGGAACCAAAAACCCAAAAGCAGATGCAGAAAGAAATACTATCTAAAGTTCCCTTATCTGACTAAAGCACAGCTTTATGCAAGTCAGCTGCCACATTGCCACCCTTCCACACACACACCCTCACCCCACTCTCCACATAGACTGACTGACCTTCAACACCAGGACATTTCAAAAAAATTGTGTAAAGAAACCTCAGAACCTTCTGTCCTTTGAAGCCCTAACCCCACCTTTTGTTAACTTGGTGCGTAAACCTTTACCTCTGGCTCTTCAGTGAGTTTCTCATTATCAAGTGCTCCTGTGTGTTTGTCTTTTTGGTACCAGGCACAAGTCTGGCTGCCTGCCCCCTTTCAAAAACAAACCACTCAAAAGTCAAATGTTGGTGAAAACAGAAGTCAGTTTTTACTCAGGAATACCAGTGACCTGAGGAGAGATGTCAGGATAACCCATCTGTCTGGTAAACCTGAAGGAGACTGGCCAGGCTAAAGCCAGCTCAAAGACTCAGAGGTACTGAGGGTTTGTTTGTTTGCTTGTTTTTTTGTTGAATCATAATTGGTCATACATTTTAGGGGTTCAACATTGACGTATGTTGATCAAATCAATATTATTAGCATATATATTATTACAATCATACATATTCTTTATGCCCCTTGTCCAATCTCTCCCCAACCCCCTCTCCCTCCCCCTTCCCCCCTCTAATTACCCTAGATTTCTTCTCTCCCTCTGAAAGAGTAACACTTACTCTGTTGATTTGTGGCCTAGATGATCTGTCCAATGCTGAGAGGTGTGTTCAGGTCCCCCACTATTATCATAGAGCAGATGCTTCTTCTGTCACTCTGGAATGGGCTTTGTGGAGAGAGACATCCTCTTCTTTTCTTTGGTCTCTGCTGGTGACTCTCCTTGTGTCGATGCACTTGAGTGGCTGGTGAGCCATCTGCATGGCAGTTGTGGTGTCTAGCCACTTTTGCAGCAGCCATGGCCATTGTGGTGGCTGTGGTCACATGGAAGTGGTGTTTTTGGTGTGTTCCTTGCCTGGTTGTGGGAGGAGGGGCTTGATCCCTGGCCCCATAACTCAGGACCCTGGATGGGCCCCATGGCATCAGCAGCATGCCTGTTAGTCCCCGGCTCCACCTATGTTTACATTCTAGAACGTTGTTGCAGAGCAGTTGGGTGGGAGGGGGAGAAAGGAAGGGGGAAGGAATAGGGTGGGAGAAGGAGGAAGGAGGGGGGCTGTGGTTGAGGCCCGTGGCACCCCCCTCATTCCTGCAGGGGAGACCAGGGGGCTTCCAGTGGTTGCTTGGTCATTTCTGGGCTGAATGTAGATGTCAGTGGGGTGTGGCCAAAGCCATATGCCCCCTACTGCCCCAGCTTGAGAGCCCAGGGTGTTTCCTGTGGTGGCTCAGTGGTCATCACTTGGCTGGTTGTGGGTGTTGGGGAGGGCATGGCAGAGGCCCTCAGCCCAGCATTGCCTGGCTTGGGAGCCTGGGGCACTGCTTGTGGTGGCTCGGTGGTCATTGCTAGGCTGGTTGCAGGTGTTGGGGCGGCATGACCAAAGCCCTTGGCCCCCCTTTGCCCCAGCTCAGGAGCCGAGGGCACTTTCTGCAGCATCTCAGTGGTTGTCACTGGGCTGGTTGTGGGTGTCGGGGGGCATGGCTGAGGCCCCCGACCCTCCTCATTCCCTGGCTTTGGGGCACATGGGGCTTCCAGTCCTTCTAGGTTTTATAGGTGCTCTTTGGTAAAGTGAGACCTTTACTAGTTAATATCAAACTTTGTCTCTGGCCTGTGGGTATTTTGTTTTTTCTTTCAGTTCTGTGTTGGATGATTTGCTGTTCCCACCACTTACACCCTGCACTGGAACTAATTTTTTTGTCTTTTACTTACTTCTAAAATGGAGGAACTTCCTGTGGGGACCAGCACTTGAGCTCTGTGGTTGAGCTAAATTGCTGTTTTGCTGCCAATTCCCTTTTAGTGCAGCTCAGGTTTTAATGGGTGACTTTGTAGGTATTTCCTGGTCTTGTGAGATCTGGTACACCTGGGTTGTGTGGAAACTCTGGTCTGGACCTGAGTCTTTTCAGCAAACTGCACCCTCTGTAGTTCTATATTCCTGTCTCCACAGAGGAGGCCTGTGCTGATTGGAGGACAGATCAGCTGTCCATGCTGTGCCCCAGTGGCCCATCTCCCCAACCTCCTGGGGCTCAAAATGGTGGGAGCAGTCCTTTCTTTCTCTCACTGTTGCTTCTCCTACCTTCATGCCCTCCATAGGTCTCTCCTCCTCTTCCTCTGAGCTTTAGCAGCCACAGCTTGGCTGTTGTTGCTTTTTAATAGTTGTAAATTGGTTAATTTCTGGGAAAGAGTAACACTGGGGACCCTCTATTCCACCATCATGACTGGAACTCTACTGAGGATTTTTAAAGAGGGGGCTGAGAGAATGAAACATGGAAAATGAAAAGCAGGAGGGAGGGAAACATGAGCCACAGGGGCTGCATGCAAGAAACCAGCTGCAAGGTCTAGCCAAGGCTCTGTCTAGCTTCTGCTCCCATCCTTATCTCAGGGTCCTGCTGGATAGTACATACCTCATTGCAAATCTGCAGCTTCAGGCTGTGATAAAATTTTTGAAAATTTTTTAAAAAATTTGGTCTTTACGGGGCCGGCCCGGTGGCGCACTGCTACAGTGCGCCGCTTGGGAAGCGCGGCAGCGCTCCCGCCGAGGGTTCGGATTCCACATATAGACCAGTTCCCGCTCACTGGCTGAGCGAGGAGCGGGGGCAACACCGAGGGTTGCGATCCCGTTGCCGGTCCCGGTCCGGTACGGGCGTGACACTGAGGGTTGCGATCCATTGCCGGTCACGAAAAAAAGACAAAAAAAAATTTGGTCTTTGTCCCAGGTTCCTGGCACAGAGCTTCAAAAACCCTTGAAATTTCCTGAATAATAGGAGTGTCTTTGGTTATTCATAATAAACCCCTTTGACCATCTGAGTGTATGCTAATGAGGTGACTCACGAAAGGTCCCCTAGATAGTTTCAGGAAAGGGGCTGGACTGGTCCTCAGGAAAAGCAACCAAGGGATTAGAAAGTTGGAACTTTCAGATCCTCGTCATGCCCATCCCTCCTCGCCCCCGCCTCCAGAGATAGGAGAAGAGCTAAAGATGGAGTTCAGTCACATGGCCAATGATTTATTCAATCATGCCTACATAATAAAACCTCAGTAAAAACTCTGAACAGCAAGGCCTGGAGAGCTTCCTGGTTGGTGAACATGCTGATGTTGATATACTGGGAGGGAGGTGTACTCTGACTCCACAGGGACAGAAGAGTCTCAGTGCTTGGGACTCTTCCAGACCTTGCTGTATGTACATCTGCATCTGGCTGTTCATATGTAGCCTTTATAATAAAATGGTACTTGTAAATATAGTGCTTTCAGTGAGTTCCATGAGTCGTATTAGTGAACTATCAAGTCTAAAGATGGGATGTGGGGAACATAGGAACCCCTGAATCTGTAGCCAGCCAGGCAGAAGCGGGAGTGGTTTGGGGACATCCAGGACTTGCAGCTGGCATCTGAAGCAGGGGCAGTATTGTGGGACTGGCCCCTTTACCTGTGGGGTCTGTGCTACCTCCAGGTAGTTGGTGTGAGAATTGAATTAAATTGTAGGACACCCAGCTGGTGTCAGAGGGCTGGTGCTGGAAGGTAGAAGGTGAGCCTGCCGGGATGCCCAGCACCTCCACGTCCTTCCCTCCCAGCCTCGTGTGCTCTCTGCCTGGTACTGAACCCAAGTCTGGCTGCCTGCCTCATATAAAAAGCCTAGCTTGGCTCACCAAAATCTGTTACAGAACCCAGCACATTCAGCCCCTGGCTTAGGCT
This sequence comes from Galeopterus variegatus, assembly GCF_000696425.1. Lineage (NCBI taxonomy): Eukaryota > Metazoa > Chordata > Mammalia > Dermoptera > Cynocephalidae > Galeopterus > Galeopterus variegatus. The sequence goes on from NW_007727348.1 coordinate 70,807, forward strand.
TACCAAAATCTTGTTACCAAACCCATCTGGCTGTCTGCCCCAAAGAAAAACAAACAACTCGAATGTTGGTGAAAAAGGGAGTCGGCTTTTATTCAGGAATACCGGTGACCTGAGGAGAGATGTTAGGCTCACAATCTCTCTGGTAAACCTGGAGGAGAATGGCCAGACTAAAGCCATCTCAAAGATTCAGATTTACTGAGGAAATGGAATGTGGGAAAGGAAAAGCAGGAGGGAGGAGGACTTGTAAGGGGTCAGGTGCAAATTCTCACCACAGCTCCATCTGGGTTCTGTTCTCATCCTTGATGTTATCTCAGGGTCCTGCTTTGGGGTAGGATCAGCATAGTTTATTGATGCCTTTCTTGGCTTCTCAGGGTCCACTTAGCACATGTCTCATGGCAAGTATGCAACTCCAGGCTGACTGGAAAGCAACTCTACATTTATGTAAATAATGTCACTTTGTTCCATAACCAAGATTCAAAATACCAAATAGTGGTGAGAAAAGAGGGAACTCAAAGAAATGCATGCTAAGAAAACAACTGTGTCCTTTTGTTTTTTCTTCTCTAAAGCCCATGTGGTCTTAGGTCCCTACATGGCTTCAGTCCTGCTCACTCCAACAGGCCCGGCTGAAGACGACTCCGTTTCCCCTCAGAGCGCCACTGTTTGATCAGATGGGCATGGTGCTCTGAGGGGAACAGCCTCCTTCCTTCTATGTTTGTGGGCAGTGTAGCCAACTTTGCCCGTTACTTCCCTGTTTGAAAGGAGGTCTACCTTGTAACCTCAATTGGACTGAAAAACCTTTCAGAGCTGTCTTAGGTGCTGTACAATGTCCAGCTCAGGCATGAGCACCCAGGGTGCTTAGTAATGTTGGTTGGCATGGGCTGGCTTGGTGCATATTAACTTGCCCTTTGAAGAGATCTGGCCCCTCTTCCAGCCTCTTTCTGTGTGCAGACTCTCAAGCAAGCTTTCATGAGTGCTCATGAGTGCTCAGCTGGCATGGGTCCTAAAGGCCCTCTCCAAGTCTAAGTCTCTTGTAGGATGGGAGGGGACCCATGTGGGTAAACATCACACCCCCAGTTTCTGTTGGTTGTTTCTGTGGTTGTATTGCCTTTACCATGAAACATGCACCTGCACAGGTAGGAGGCAGCTTGATGAGTGATGTGCACTCTGTGGTAAAGTGGTCTGGCCAGGCGCCCCGCTCCCTGCTCCCTGCTGGATAGGAGTAGGAACAACCATGATAACTCACATCGGCACATCACTCTGCAGACTACCAAGTCGTTTCCCATACCAACGCTCGTTTAATCATTACAACCTGGTGTTTGTCTCACCATCATCCTCATTTTATAGATGAAAAAAGTGGGACTAAATAATGGAGGTGACAGCTATCAAATGAAGAGGACTCAGGTCTTCTGACTGCAGATCTCTTGAGCTTTCTGTTCCACCAAACTGTGATCCACCTGAGGACAAAGGGGGCTGCAGTGGGTAGGCAGAGTGAAGGGTGAAGCATCCTTCTGTCCCTCTAATCTCCCCTCTGTCCCCCAAGCTACAGCTCCTCCTTCACCTGCTCCAACCCACAGACCCATTTATGTGCCTCTGCCCAGAATGGTGGAGCCTAGGGGTAGGGACAGCAGCGGACAACCAGAGACTAAAAACCACATGCACCCATTAATTGGCAACCCCCCTAGAAGGAGGGCACTGGGGGTGGGCAGGGAGAGCTGCTGGCACTGGCTTGAGCAACACCCCACCTCCTTCTTCCAGCCTTTCCCCAAATCACCCCAACCAAGAGTGGCCACTTTTAGGCTGATTTAGAAGAGGACCAGGAGAACCAGAAGAGGACCAGGAGGGGACTTAGTCCCTTCTGGGCAAGGAGGAACCGAGAAAGCTGCCCTCAGGAATCTCTGGGCCCATTTCCCTAATCTTAGTCCTTACATCCAACCCACCATCCTGGAGCCGGGGGTGGGAGTGGGGAAGGCCACTGGGGCCACTTGCCCTGTTTTGGGCTTGTCCCACTGCCAGTGTCAGCAGGATCACCTCATCTGATGGCAGAGTAAGTGCTTCCTACTTAGTGCTGTTTTCAGGGGCTCTGAGACTCCAAGTGCTCTCAACACTGATCTTGTTTCACCAGGGAACAAAGTCCAGAGGTAGATGTAATAGGTCTTAGATTACTTAAATACAAGTACCTTCAGAAAAGATGACCCAGGAATTTACATAAGATGTCATCCAGCAACTTATCTTCTAGCACAGGTGTAAATGACTCCCAAAGATACTTTGCTGAAAACATGGTGGGGGAGCAGAGAACATGAAGACATTAAGCACCTGGAGAGGGTTGAGAAAGGGTGTGGCATAGGAAGGGGGAGCTGGGAGTACAGAAGAAAGGCTGTCTCCCCACGTATCTTGTTGAAGCACCTGGATCTGGATCTCAGCCTCTTTCTTGTGATGTGTCAGGATGACTGGTGACATCTTCTTCCACCCTAACTTCCATATGATCATGATATTTTCCCACCTACATCATTTTTTAAGCCAAAGGAATATTTTTAAGGGTTTCCTTCCTGCTCCCTCCAGCTTTCTCATCCCAGGGCCCCTTTGATGGCCCTGTTCCCTGTAAGGGGGAGATTCATCCACCGCCACATGGGAAGAATCTAGAAAGGTGGGCTTGGTGCAAAAGTGGTAAGTGTCACCTAGGCTGGGAACTGGAGAGTAGATGTTTCCTGATTTGAGAAGACATCTGAGTGAGACAGTAACAGGCTGAACAGAAGTGACTCCATTTTGTTAAACTTCTAAATTAAAAAGGTTTTTTTTTCTTACTCTTGTAACCTGAACCGCAGAGCTTGCAGCTGGACATTAGAATACAATGATTCTTGTTCACATGATTGCTAGAATGTAATGGCTTTTGCGCACACTGTACACAGAATAATTATAGAAGAAATTATTAACCAGGTGGCCATTCTTTACTAGCTTACTAACTAGATCTTTTTGAGGTTAACAGGAACTGAATCCATGACTTGACTTCATGGAGGATGTTCACCATGAATCAGCTCCAACTCAAGAAGTTCTTTGATGTTCATTTGCGATTTTATGATTATGCCTGCATGTCCCTGCTTAGATCACCATGAATCAGGCACCCTACCACCTATCCCCGTAAAACTCTTTGGCATGTCTGGGAAAAGTGGACATGGTCTTTGAGACATGAGTCCACCATCTCCCCGGGCTGTCGGCTTCCTGATTAAAGGCTGCCTTTCCTTACACCAACACTTGTCTCTCAATTATTGGCTATTGAGCAGCGAGCAAACGGACCTTTGGGGTTTCGGTAACAAGACCAAATGGAAAATCTCTTGATTTGTGCAAGTAAATTATCCATCCTGTGGCTTCATTGAAGGCAAATTATCCACATTCATGTTGAGAACACTCTCCCTTCTGTTTATCCTCATGTTTTCAAGAATTCAGAGGGAGCCGTGCAACCTCAGAAAGACAGCTCACAGAGCAAGAGGCAGGCAGTTCTGGGGAAGCTGGCATGCCCATCAGGCTGTCCTCGCATGAGCAGGAAGACCCAGCAGGCTGATGGGAAGGAAGGTGGGAGCTTCCAGATGCTCCTATATCAGCCGACTGAAGGATCCTCTTCACTCCAGCCCTCTGGGAGCACTGAATCCCAGACCACGCAGGCTTATTTGGGGGTCAGATCTCCAACATCTCTTCATCCCAAATAGCTTGGATTAGCCACCTCAACACTCCAGTGAATTGGTTTCAAGCAACCATTGGGGCTAAGGCAAGGAGCAGGCCATTCCACAGCCTACAAAGTGTGGTTCCCAGGCCAGCCTCAGGGACTAAATGCCACCCCGAGCTCCTCCTAAGGGAACCACGGAATGACAGGGCTGGATGGAAGAGACCCCAGCCCCTGTGTGCTGTGGTTGAAGAGGCTGGGCCCAGAGATTTTCCTTGGTCACACAAGTGGTTATCAGAAAAGCCAATATGGAGTCCTAGTCACACCCTCCCTCACCCCCAAGGGCTCCTTCCAGAACTGCCACCAGCTTCTCAGGTGCTGGTCCTTGGAAGTTGAGCCCTGGCGGGGCTGGGGTGCCTTTGGACACCCCCAACAATCCTCGTGAGCTCCAGGTGGGCATAGAGGTCTGCCACAGCCCGACCTCCCCTCGCCCTCCCTGTATGGGCCCACTGCGGCCCCTGCTGCGCCCTGGCAGCTGTCTGCTGCTGCCGGGGAAGGTGATTGCCATGTTTGCAGCTCCTTTCCTTGTTTGGAAAGATCTGGAGGCAGAGGAGGCTGAAAGAAAAGCAGGACTGACAGGTTGTGATCTGCCAGGTTTTGGCGCCAGGCTCTGAGTAGTCTGCTGGGGGCTGCGCTCGGCCTCCGGGCCCCCGCCCTCGCAGATCCGGTGCCGGCCTCCTCCTTCGGGCCTCGCAGGTTCCCCACAGCCGCCAGACCTAAGCAAGGGTCGCCTGGCCCTCCCTCTGCCCCCGACAGACCCCTTAACAAACCCAGACCCCCACTAGTGCCCCTCCCGACGTCTGACTCAAACCTCTGGCTCCGGCACAACGCCCTGCCCCACCGCCAGTCCCTCCTGACGTCTGACTCAAACCTCTGGCTCCGGCACAACGCCCTGCCTTTGTAGGAAGGAACGTTATGCAGTCCTGCCGGTCCCTACCACGCACTTGGAGGGACCCACTTAGAACTCAGTCACGTTGGGACTCTTCTCTGAGCCTGACAAGGCAATTCGTGAGGAGCAGGGCTTTCTCTCCGAGAGGATGCTGAGTGGGAGCGGAGGAGGTGGGTGTGTTGGGGGTTGTGTTCTAAAGAGACACCCGAATTAAACATCCAATCTGCCGCGTCCTGTGTCAGTCAACGCGGTTCCTCTTCTCCCGGGCTCCCGCTGGGACGGCTCTCACAGGCCGGTGGACGTGGAGACGCGGTCGTTCGCTGCGCGCTGGTCACCGGCCTCCCCCGCCGCCGAGAACACACGGACGCCCCGCGGGGACTCCGCCCCGCTGTCCTTCAAAGAGCCTGGGCTCCGCCCCGCCACGCCGCCTCCCTGTCCCCAGGCTGGAGAGGAGGCAGCCCTCTCCCACACTCCCATTGTCTGGCCGGGTGACTCGGCAGGGGGCTAGGGCCGGAAGCCGAGGGGTCTGCGTGTGGCTGTCTGAGTTTGCACATTCCAGAACCTAGAAAGGGCTCCAAGACCGCCTTTAGGCCAGGCGTGCTGCGCTCCTGAATTGGAGTCTGCAATCATGCAGCTAGTTGTGACCCAAACCTGCCATTCCTGCATTCGGACCAAGGGGGAGGGCTCAGGGGTTCAGAAGATGTATCCCCAAACCTTGGAAATGGCTTTTTGACGAACCACGTATTTGCAATGTTGCTTCCCAAGCTGAGGTCCTAGGGTTCACTGGAGAATGCCCCACCCAGCCAGCGGGAGGTGCTCTGTCCAGGTTGAGGAGGTGAACACATTTCCTGGTGGAAAACCAAAGACCTGGCCCCAGAAGATCAGGAAGAGAGGGGAGAGAGGTGGACCCCAGGCTCCCTGTTTGTGTCCCCAAGGGCTCACCCGAGCTGGCTACTGGCTACTCCAGCCTTAATCGCCTGCAGCTCACATGCCAGGATCAGTGGCCCGAGCTCTGTGGAGCTCTTCCTGTCCATCCTGCTGCATGCAGACCAACCCTCCGGTAGACAAGCCTCCTGGAGCAATAGAAGAGAGACAGGGGAGCAGCATGGGTTTCCTTTGGAATTTGAGTTTGTGCCAAGGTAAAAGAAGGAGCAGATACCATATTGGGCTCCTTCACCCAGAATGGTAGCAACATTTTCACATCTTTGGCTCTACACTTCTCGTCGTGGTTCTAATCTCAGTTCTGACACTAATTTTCTCTGTGAATTATGAGACCAAAATATGTCACCCCAAAATATGACTGTTCAAGACCAGAATATGCTTCTTTCGTGTAAGGATTATTTTGAGCTGATTATTTTGAGAAACAGCAGACATGGGAGAAGCTCTGAAAACAGAGAAGTTACCCTTTTGTAAGGAAATTTACATCGTTAAAGGAAATCTCCATTTGTAAGGATGTCTTCCTTTCTGTACCAGGAAGAGAAGAAAACTCTAAATCACTAGAGGCTCTTATCAATGGAGAAGGACTGACTTAAATGTGCACAATAAGGGCCAACCCTGTGGCTCACTCGGGAGAGTGCGGGACTGGGAGCACGGAGGCCGCGGGTTCGGATCCTATGTAGGAATGGCCGGTGAGCTCGCTGGCTGAGCACGGTGCGGGCAACACCACACCGAGGGTTGCGATCCCCTTACTGGTCACACGCACACACACACAAAAAAAATCTGCATAACAAACCTTACCCTTATTTTCCATGATTTTTCTGATCACTTCCCCATAACTGGCCCCCCTCATACCTTTCTTTCTTTGTTTCATCTGATGATGGTATTTCAGCCTGAATGCTAAGCCACCTCTTTCAGATTTACTCATTTTTCCCTGGGTATCTCCCATGTATACATGAGGTATACAGGTTAATAAACTTCTGTTTTTTCCTCTTGTTAAGCTGTCTTTTGTTACAAGGGTTCTAGACAATGAGCCTAAGATGGATAGAAGGAAAAGATATTTTTCCTCTCCTGCAGAATTTGGATGATCAAGCAGCTTCTCTCTTCCTCAGTTTCCTGTTTCTGAACAGGGAGTTTGGACATGGATGCCTGAGGGTCCTTTCAGATTCTTTTCTCCCTGATCTCCCTCTGAGCCCTTGCCTCCTGGTCTGGGGCAGCAGAGAATATGAAGAAGGGAGTCCTTGAAGTCAGTGACACTGGGGCAACCCCAGTTGCAAATGTTCTGTCCCCTTGTCCTTACCAGTGTGCTAATACTTGTCAGACTGAGAGGCCTGACTTTTGCCTTGGAAAATTGGTCCTAGAAGTTCAGAGAATTCACTATAAACCTCTCCTGGGGGATAGAGCAGGAAGCTGGGGAGCATCTAGCCCCTGGCGCATATTTTGACTCCAAGAGAGGTGGTGAGTTGCTTAAGGTTGGTGGTGGCAAATCAGGCCCAGAGACAAGGCACTCTGTCTACCAGGCCAGAACTCCCTCCTGCAATGTCACAGAGCACCCGCATATTTTGACTCCAAGAGAGGTGGTGAGTTGCTTAAGGTTGGTGGTGGCAAATCAGACCCAGAGACAAGGCACTCTGTCTACCAGGCCAGAACTCCCTCCTGCAATGTCACAGAGCACCCTGTAGGAATAAAAGCCTCGCCTCCCCAACCTGGCCCTCTCCACCTGCCCTTTCAATGCCGCCCACAAGCCCTTCCAGTGGCAGCAGTGACCAGTCACTGGGCAGCACTAGCTGAGTCAATGTTTGCTGGTTGGTTACAAGAGGCGTGACGAACATGTCCATGTGCATGGAGGGGTCCAACACAAGCTATGCTAATTCTTCATAAGCTCTGCCTGCCTGCCACCTTTTATATATCAACCTGAAATGTAATTATCTTTATGGCTGGTGGAGTAAATCACCAGTATGTGTCAAAGAGATTTGCTCCTGTGTTTTATTACGTAATATATTAGCTCTACAGTTTTAAGATGTCATTACTTGGCTAATCGCATGAAACGTTTTCATGAGCAAACAGTGGTGCTGGCAGGAGCTGGGGCCAGAGAACTATGCCAAATCCTTCAAAGCGATGCTGAAAGAGGGCTCAGGAGATCATCTTGTCCAGCCCCCTGCTTCCAGACTTCAACAGCTCTAGGCAGGCAGCTCTGCACTGTCTGAGGGACTTTGAAGGATAGGACACAGAAGCAGCCAGTGCTGGATGGGAGATATCTGGACGACCCAGTGATTCCACTCCTGGGTATATACACAACAGAAATGAGTGCTACGGCCACCAAAGGACACACAAAAGAATGTTCTAGTGGCTGTTGGAGCTCAGAAAACAATACCCAAAGTATGGTGCTTTGACATGCTGAGTACTCTGAACTAAAGCAGCAGCTCAGAACCAAGGTCTCTCTGACTTTCTCCCCCACCCAGACCCTCCCCCCTTTGCCTCTCCCAAAGCACAGGTAGGGACTTTCTCTCAAATCATTTGGTTCTCGTGGGCAAATTTCTTTTACCCGTCGGACATTGGCCATAACACCACATCTGACTAAGGGAAGCTCCTCCAGAAGGAAATCAATTGCCTAGATTGCCTAGAGCCCCTTCCCCATAATCTCATCAAACAGGGAAGATTAACTGGCAGGAAAGAAGACCAGAGCTGACACCACATCCAGAGCTCTAACTTTGTCCCAGATTATTATCTGTTCTTTGGGCCCATTCATCTCTCCTAAAAATCATTTGCTGTTCCTCTAAAAGTGTCTAGAGTCCTCACTTCCCTCTCCCATATGAAGAAGGGTATATAAGCTTCTAAATCTTGTTGGTTATTGGATACTCGCTTTCCTCTGATTTTCCCATTCATGTAATAAATTTATATGCCTTTCTACTGGTAACCTCAATTCATTTCTCAGACTCAAATATCAAACCTCAACAGGAGAAAGAGAGGGTTCTCTCTCCCCAACATGGCTTTATTCCTAATAGTCAAAAACTGGAAACAATCTAATTATCATCAACAACAGTATGGAGACAAAAATTATGGTATATTTATACAATGAAATACTATACAGCAAAGAAAAAGAATAAACTGCCAATAGTAGATAAACTATTGACACATGAATAAACCTCATATACCTGACGTCCCCCCTCCCTCTCAGGGTCACAGCAGCTATTTGGGTAGATTAGGTAACTGCCTTCACCCACTCACTTGGCCCTACCAGAGCTCCACAAATGTTCTCCTCTAGCCCCAGATGCAGAATTTCTCAGTGTGAATTCCCTACCACATTCTCCTCCTTTACCTCCTCCTCCTCCTCCGCACCAGCATCTTCATCAACAAACTTGCACCTAACAGTGGTGTTTGTTCAAACTCTTTCTTCTCTGGCTATGAGTTTGGTAAACAAAGGCAGCACAGTGTAACAGAAATAGCACAGGCTCTGCAGTGAAACCCAGCTGGCTTTGAATCCTAGTTCTGCCACTGTTTCATTCTGTCATCTTGGACAGATCACTTAAACTCACTAAGCCTCAACTTCCACATCTGCAAAATGGAAATAATAATACCTTCTTTGCAGCACTATTGTGGAAAGTAATGAAAAAACATGAGCATCTTACCTGGTGCCTAACATGTTCTTTTTTGCATCATTCATGCAATCATTCAACAAGAATTTACTGAACAACACTGTGCCAGGCACTGTGCTGTGATAGGGCACACATCATCATCATGGTCTGTAGTATACAATCTGTGGTTTTGCCCGATGGGCACCTGATGGTCTAGCATTCCATTTCCCTTTTGGGGAACTACCCCTCCCTCACTTGCAGGTCAAGCAATTCACCCTCTACCCCATCCCCTAGTTCAGTATATTCCATTCCCCCTGGCCACAGAGATTGGGTCTGGCATAGGCTCATAGTCCAGATTGGTTCCTTGAAAGTCAGCCTGAGAACTTTTGCTGAAATTATTAAGGAAGAGGTGCTCCCTTTCCACCAAGGATGGGCCAGTCAAGGATGGACCTGCTGAGAGATGTCTTTGCCACCTCATTGTGAAGAGTGCCTCAGAATGAAGACAACACAGAAAGCTGAGAGATGAAGAAGGAAAGATCCCTAAAAACCTCATTTAAGCACCCAGACCCAGCTACACCAGGACTGAGTTGCGTTTCTGACATTTGCAAATAAAATAATCCTGATTAATGTACTATCCTAAAAATGACTAACATTTGATGAGTTTTACTATGTGCTGGACATTGTGCCAAATGCTTTACAGGCATCATCTCATTTAATCCTCACAACAATCTTATGAAGCAGGTATAGTAGGTTGAATAAGTGTCCTCCAAAAATTCATGTCAACCTGAAACCTCCCATTGTGACCTTATTTGGAAATAGGGTTTCACAGATGTAATTAGTTAAGATGAGGTCATACTGAATTAGGGTGAGCAATAAATCCTATGATTGATGCATTTATGTGAAGAGAGCAGAGAGAGACAGAATGCCATATAAAGACGGAGGCAGAGATTGGAATGATGCAGCTACAAGCCAAGGCACAAGCAGGATCACTGGGAGCCACCAGAACCAGAAAGAGGCAAGAAAATGATTCTTCCCTAGAATCTTCAGAGGGAGCATGACCTTGCCAACACTTTGATTTTGGATTTATGGCCTGCAGAGCTAGGAGAAAATAAATTTCTGTTGTTTTAAGCCTCCCAGTTTGTGGTCATTTGTTACTGCAGCCCTAGAGAGCTAATACAGCAGGGAATGACTATTTCTGAAGATGAGAAAACTCAGGCTAAAGAAGTTAAGTGAGCTGCCCAAGGTCTTGGAGCTAATTTCACACCAGAGGCAGGATTCAACCCCAGACAGACTCCAGAGCTGTCTCATTCTTAATCGTTACATGATTCATAGCAGTCACATATAAATGCCAGTTCCTTTCCTTCAAGGACATATTTTACTGTTCTTTGCATCCCCTGTGCCTAGCTTGGTGTCTGGTCTTTAAAAGAAATTAAAACCATTCAGAAATTAAAATCATTGAGAGTCCTACTGAATAGGACACTGAGAGGGCAAAGAAGGTAAGACACAGCTCTTCACCTCCAAGGGTTACAGTCTAGCATGGGAGACCAGAATATGTCACCCAAAATATGAAGCATTGTTGGGCTAAAGTCAATTAAGAAGCAGATGCAGGAAAACTCTCTGCCCTCCCTCTAGTTGCCTAAAAGCAGGATATAGATTTACAAAGACAAAAGATATTCCATCCCCACCCCACCTTCTACCAGGGAGAACACAGGCTAACCTCTGAAGACAACTTTAAGCCCTTATGAGCCTGGAGTGGGTACAGAAGAATCTACACCAACATGCTTTGCTCACTAGCCTTTATTTGCCATCTATCTGCCTTCCCACAAGTTGCGCCCCTAGAGACTCACAATCCTTTTCCTTTGTCTTGCCGCTTCTCTAGAAATTGACTGTTCTTTGTTGAAGATGTTATATAAGCTAAAATTCAAACCCACCTCTTTGTGAATTACTCATACGCTGGGTGTCTCCCATGAGCGTAAACTTTTGTTTATTTTTCTCTTGTTGATCTCTCTTTTGTTGCAGGGGTCCATTCCAACTAAGAACCTATGACGGTTGAAGTAAAAATTTTTCTTCCCTTACATTAGACAGGCCATGGAAGGAGTATATACTCAGTGCTGAGTGAGAAGCTTGAATCTGTAGGGGTGAAGGGAATTTTTCCCTCCCCCTGTGAAGTTTCAAATCTGCTGAAAAAACTGGCAATAGATAGATTAGCAGGAAAAAAAATACAAATTTATTAACTTGCAAGTGGGCGCAGGAGACACAAAATATGAAACTCAAGGAAGGGCCAGATAGCTGAAACTTAAATAGTTCCCTCTTCACAAGGGAGAGGGAGATGGGAGTGTAGGCAATTTTAGAGGAAGAGCAAATGACTTTCAGGTGAGTTCAGTGGGCCCAAAGAACATAATAGTTTGTAAATGACTCTCTTTGGAAACTGAAAGGGACCAAAGAACAGACAATAGCTGTGACAAAGTTTGTCTAGGTGTGGTGACATTCGTCAGTTTTCCTTCCTGTGATATAAGTTGAATCTTCCCTGATTAATGAAATTTCAGGGAGGGGACTGAAGGCAATTGTATTCCTTCTGGAGGAGCTTCAGACAAGAGAACTTTAGAGAGAGAGTGCATCTTGCAGTTGCGAGGGAGAATCACGGGAAGGTCAAAAAGTCCTTGGTTCTGAGGCTGCTTCTTTTTTTCCTTTTTTTTCTTAAAGATGACCAGTAAGGGGATCTTAACCCTGGACTTGGTGTTGTCAGCACCACGCTCTCCCAAGTGAACCAACCAGCCATCCCTATACAGGGATCCGAACCCATGGCCTTGGTGTTATCAGCACCGCACTCTCCCAAGTGAGCCACGGGCCGGCCCTCTGAGGCTGCTTCTTTTTTTCCTTTTTTTTCTTAAAGATGACCAGTAAGGGGATCTTAACCCTGGACTTGGTGTTGTCAGCACCACGCTCTCCCAAGTGAACCAACCAGCCATCCCTATACAGGGATCCGAACCCATGGCCTTGGTGTTATCAGCACCGCACTCTCCCAAGTGAGCCACGGGCCGGCCCTCTGAGGCTGCTTCTGAGACCTTTTAATTTCCTTTAGTTCAAGGTGCTCAGCATGCCAAAGCGTCATACTTTGGGGTATCGTTTTCTGAGTCCGAACAAAAATTAGCTCTGGAGGAGTTCAGGGGAGAGAGAACTCTGAGAGCTGAGCCAAATGGAGACCTCAAGAAAGAGACTGAACTTGATTTGGGCCTTGAAAAGCATAGGAAAGAGGAAAGTGGTGAAAGATTGAAAAAATAGAAGAATGGCACGAGTCCAGGCTTGGAGGAAGGACTTTGCATGATACAGCTAGAGCATAGAGTTCAGACCAGAGAGAGGTGGGTGATGGGCTGGGAGGTGTTGAGTGGGTCCAGATCACAGGAGTTGCTGAGGGCCAGGCAAGGACTTGAACATGAACTGATAGAAGGTTCCTACAGGCTTTCGGCAGATGCAGCTACTGCATTTGTTATTGCTATTAACAGAGACTTGACCGCAGGTACTTAGTTTATGTGCTCCCTACATTTCCCAGCTGCCTGAACTTAGGCAGAGCTGTGAGCCTTGCTCTGGCCAATGGGCTATGGGTCTAAGTGTCACTTCTAGGCTGAAGCATAGAAGGGCAGGTGGGAGTCCTTCCAATTTCTCTTCACTGTTTATGGTAAGTGTTGAGATTGGTCCTTCACCAGATCTGAACTGCCTGGGCCACTGGGGACAGCTGTCCTAGAGAGTCATGTGGATTTCATGAGAATAAGAAACAAACATGTATGTACTAAGCCACTTAGATGAGGGTCTTTTCTTGCCAAGGCATAAGCGTAGCCTTTCCTGACTAATACAAGTCATGAGTGATTAATTGCAGGTGGCTGAGGTGACTCCGGTCAGGGAGGGGTAGAGGTAGGAAGAGAAAGAAAGGGGCAGGAGAGAGCTGTGTTTAGAGATGTTAAGGGGAGTGGGATGGAGTCAATGAAGGGGCTGGTGGATTCTATGAAGGAGCCATTGCCTGAGTGAGGCCAGACCAGGGCTGGAGTTGGGGTGAGGAAGCTGGGGAGGTACTGGTGACTTTGGTTTGGGGAGCTTGTGAGAAAACCCAAAGGAGGATCAGCAGGCAGTGGAAAGTGTGGGAGCCGCTGAGCACCACACCCTTCTCCTCCAGGCCATTCTCTGACAGCACCCAGGTGTCCCTGCTCCATGGGCTGGTTTGTAGCAGCAGGGACTCTCAGACAGTCTTCTCTTCTTGTCCCAAAATCAACAGCTGTGAACCCCAAAGGCTTTCCTACACATGATTTCACTCTATCACAGCAGCCCTGTTCCTATTACCTGAGTTTACAGAGAGAGATGGGCTCAGAGGACTCAAAGCCACAGCCAGTCAGTGCCAGTCAGGGCTGGATTGGCCGAAGACCACCAGGGCTTCTGACTCTCAGAGCACAGGCCAGGCTCTCTCCCAGCCGCTCTCCCACACACATGTGCAGCCACTTCTGGGGAGTCCTCAAAAGCTGGAGATGGCCTGGGAGTAGCAGGGAAGCAGGGAGGGAATGCGAGAGGGCTGTGGTGACTTCTGTTGCAATTTGTTACCATGGAACTCTTTTTTTTTAGGAGCAGGATCTTCCCCCAAAGCCCTGAGGCTGTCAGAGAACTTCTGTCACCCTGCCTCATCAGCAGCCTGCAACATTCAATCACACCAGCACCACCAACACTACAAGGTATGCGTAATAACTTCGTATAGCATACATTATACGAAGTTATACGAACTTTGTCATATGCATTCTTTCAAACCTTCATGAAGATTAAACACAATTCTTTCCCACAATTGTCCAGAATTTCTACTTCTTAACAAATTTTGATAGGCTATCATGGATAGTTCAAGAGAAAAAAATCACAATTTAGTCCCTCAAATCAACTAGAAGAGAATACATTTTAAAAATTAATAAAAAATTTATATCATCATCCTAGTGCTCAAGTCACAGATGGAGTATATGATGAACATAAATTTAAATAAGGATGAGTTTTACCTCAGAAGTCACAGCTTTAACTGAGGAAGAGGAGGAGAGTTCTGGGAAAAGAAACACAGGCACTGATGAGTCAGAAATGACTCAGAAATTTGTTTCCAGGAAGATGAGGGTAGATGCTTTTGCAGCGCGTGCACACACACACACACACACACACACACACACACACACACACACACACGCAGTGAGAAAACACAGGCGCGGAGGAGGGAACTAGCACACCCCGAGAGGCACTTGGCTGAGAAACGGGCAAGCTGGGATTTCAACCCGGGCAGAAGGGCTTCAGGGTTTGTGCTCTTCTGGGATGGGGGTGGGGAAGGGGGGACAGCTGGCCAGTAGGGGAATCCGAACCCTTAACCTTGGTGTTATAATGTGGTGCTCTAACCAACTGAGCTAACCGGCCAGCCCTGATATAACTTTTTCATCTTTCTTCACTTCAGATAAGTGAGAGTCTATGAAAGGCAATTAGCATTATGTGTCAAAATGTAAAGTTCACATACCTTTTGATAAGATTCTTCTACTTCTAGAAATGTATCCTATGATGAATTCACACATATGGGAAATTATATTTGTTCAAGGTTTTTCATTGTGTTATTGTTTGTAATAAAAGATTGGAAACAACCTAATGCCACTTAATTGGAGACTAGTTAAATAAATGATTTAAATTAATTATTTTTCTCCATTCAAGGGAATACTACACAGATACAAAAACTTGTTTTTAAAATGAGATGGAACAATCTCTAAGATTTAATGTAAGATTTAATGTTAACTGAATAAAATAAGGTTCTCAACTGTGTGTATTATATACATATCACTATTTGTATAAAAAGAGAAAGAATACATATTAGCAATTGTTTATATATGCTACATCTTCAAAAAATACATTTAAAGTAGGAAATATTGGTTTCCACTGAGGAGAGAATAGGAATTTTTTTTTTGTACCTTTTAAATTGTGAAATAGCATGGGACCGTATTGTCTAATCTAACAATAAAATTAAAAATTAAAAGAAGAAAGAGATAACCCAGCAATTTTACCCCTAGGTATATAACAAAGAAAAATAAAAGCGTACATCTGCACAAGAACTTGTACACAAATATTCACAGCAACATTACTC
Organism: Galeopterus variegatus; assembly: GCF_000696425.1. Taxonomy (NCBI): domain Eukaryota; kingdom Metazoa; phylum Chordata; class Mammalia; order Dermoptera; family Cynocephalidae; genus Galeopterus; species Galeopterus variegatus. Next base: position 86,058 of record NW_007727348.1, read on the forward strand.
ATAAAAGCCAAAATGTGGAAACAACCAGAATGTCCATCAACTGATTGATGGATAAATAGAAGATGGTGTGTCTATACAATGAATTATTTTCAGCCATAAAAATGGAGGAAGTTCAGACATGTGCTACAACATTGATGAACCTTGAAAACGTTATGCTAAGTGAAAGAAGGAAGACACAAAAAGCCGCATAGTTTATATATCCATTTAAATGAAGTGTCTAGAATAGGCAAATCCATAGAAACAGGAAGTAGATCAGTGGTGGTCTGGAGGGATGGGGTTGAGGGGGAAATGTGGAGTAACTGCTAATGGGTACCAGGTTTCTTTTTGGGGTAATAAAAATGATCTAAAATTGATTGTGGTGATGGTTGCATAATTCTATGAATACACTAAAACCCATTGAATTGCACACTTTCAGTGGGAATTATATCGTGTATAAGCTATATCTCCATAAAGCTGTTTTTTGGGCCGGCCCAGTGGCTCACTGCTACAGTGCGCCGCTTGGGAGCGCGGCCGCAATCTCGCCGAGGGTTCGGATCCCACATACAGACCGGTTCCCGCTCACTGGCTGAGCGAGGTGTGGGCGCAGCACCGAGGGTTGCGATCCCGTTGTCGGTCCCGGTCCAGTACGGGCGCGACACTGAGGGTTGTGATCCGTTGCTGGACACAAAAAAAGACAAAAAAAGGAAAAAAAAAAAAAAGCTGTTTTTTAAAAGATGGAGGAGGAGGAGAGGAGAAAAAAGAGCAAAAGAAAAGGTCCATATACTCGTATATAGTGTCTGGGGACATTCTGAGCTCCTATGACCTAGTATCTCAGCAGACCCTCCTCATGACCAAATCCTCACGCTTTGTTGAAATAGTCTTCCACTTCATTCATAAGCCTCATGGGAAATCCAGCAGGGCAGCTGTCCTAGCCTGGGTTCCTCCAAATGCAGAGCCTTGCATGCAGGTAGCTTATTTAGGGAAGAGATCCCAGGGAACAGCAACGGTGGGGAGGGGACTGGGAAGAGTGAGACAAAGAAGGAGAAAGGCCAATCAAGTCTTCTTAATTGAGCTGGTCACCACTGTGGGCAACTGAGGCTCAATCCTGCTGGGGAGCCTCTGGAGAACCATGCAAAATGCACTTGAGACATAAGAGGCGGGCATGGCCCTGACATCAGAGAAACTCTGGGCAGATAGCAAGACAGCGAGGCGTTGTCTGTCCACACCTGCTGCGACGACCGGGTGCAACAGCAGCAAGACGGTGGGCTGAGAACTGAGGATGAGCGTGGGCAGTCTGACAGCCCCTCTGGAGCCCCCTCGTCAATCTGAAGAGCTCTCGCTGCTACATAACTCTCCGGACTTGATTCAGAGTGCCTCAACATCGTTTCCAAAAAGCAAACCCATCCACAAATAGCCCATACACTCTGCCTTTGTGGATTCTCAAAGGCATGTGCTATAGGCCACTGAATGCACCAGATGTGATTTTTTTCCTTTTGAAATAAGAGTCATTCTGAGCCAAGTCTGGCATACGAGGAAGAATCGGGCTGTGGGATGCTGTTTTGGGTCAACAATGAGGAGTGATTGTAAAGCAAGGCATCTGCTGGTTGCAAACTGGCTCTGAGGGCAGTTTAAGAGACTCCCTGAGTCATGGAGTCATGAGCACCATACGCGTGCTGGCTCAGAAGTGGAGATTTTTCACAGAACAACAGTCATCCACATGCAGAGGATGATAGTGTAGGTGGAGTGGCCCCTACCCCGTGGGGGGGGGGGCAGACAGTGCTGGATAATGGGGCCCAGTCCCCTCTTCCTGTAGCAGCCCCAGGGCTGCTGATGATATCCTGATGATATTCAGGATGCCTGGCCCCCCCCCCCCACCCTGGATGCCATGATGGGTGGAAGGAAAGAGCCTCTAGAGAGCCAGACTGTCTCTGATGCTCAGACTGCAGTCCCGAGGCAGAAGAGGCCTGGCCTACTTCCTGGCTGATGCCACCACCCTTGTGTGGAGCCCTTTTGGGAAAGGGGATGCATTAGTCCTTAGGCCAAAGAACCAAAGTGACCTTGTCAGCTCATTCTGGTCACCTACCAGCCACCTCCCAGATACAAGCTGACTCCCCAGGAGCACTGGGTCCCTCTTTATCCCCCAAACCTAAAACCAACTTCTTCCCATTCAACAGATCCAAGAGTTGGGGAGCTGAAGTCTGGTTCATTCCTTTTCTGGACCACTAGGACTAGTTTGCCTGTATCTCCTTGTCTACGAAGAGCCTCTGTCAGAAATTCCAAGGGGATTTCCCATCCTTGCCACGGCTAGGGGGTAGCCTAGGTGTTTTTCACTGAAGAGGAGGAAACCATACATTTAATTTCTGGCAGCCCATCCCTCTGGAAGGGGCCCCCTATAATGCTCATGGCTTTTATTCCAAGTGCACTTTCTCTGTGCTGAGCGCCTTACATGAAGCCTCATTTAATCCTTGCAGTCGCCCAGTGTAACAGGTACTCTTTTTTTTTTTGACCGGTAAGGGGATTGCAATCCTTGGCTCGGTGTCGTCCGCACCACGCTGAGCGCACTGGCCATCTTTATATAGGATCCGAACCTGTGGCCTTGGCGCTATCAGCACCGCACTCTCCCAAGTGAGCCACGGGGCCGGCCTAAGGGGACCTTAACCTTTGATTTGGTGTTGTCAGCACCACGCTCTCCCAAGTGAGCCAACCCTATATAGGGATCTGAACCTGTGGCCTTGGTGTTATCAGCACCGCAGTCTCCCAAGTGAGACACGGGCCGGCCCTGTAACTGGTACCTTTGTTATCGTTCTATTTCACTGATGAGGAAATAGCTTCAGAGAAGTTAAGAAACTTGCTGGGCTCACACACACAATCAGCAATTTGAGATGTCTGTTAATTATTGTGTACATAGATAGCACTTCATGATTTTCCAAGATCTTTCATTTCATTAGGCTATTTAATCTTCACCACAATTCCATAAGATGACTTATCATTGTTATGATTATGCCCACTTACAAGATGATAACATTTTTGCTCAATTAAACTCTGTAAAAAGAAGATAAAATAAAGATGTTAACAGTGAGGATCTGACAGAATTAATGACTTGCATAGTCACTTAGCCAGGTAGTGACCATCGGTGACAGAGTCTAAGAGCTCAAGCCCCAGCCTGACTCCTGAGTGGGGTTCTTGCTTCATTTCCTCTTCTGACACCACCTCCTGCTGACAGAGTCGGCCCCTGTCACAGGTCGAATAGTGCCCCCAATAAGGTATGTCCAAGTCTTAGCCCCTGGTGCTTGTGAGTGTAACCTTATTTGGAAATAGGTCTGAGATAAGATCGTGCAGGATTAGGGTGGGCCCTAAATCCAATGACTGGTGGCCTTGTAAGAGAAAGGGAAGGGAGACTTGAGACACACAGACACAGAGGAGAACAGTATGGGAAGACAGAGGCCAGGACTGGAATTACGCTGCCACAGCCAAGGAATGACTGGAGCCACCAGAGAGCTGGAAGAGGCGAGGAAGGATCCTCCCCCAGAGCCTGACGACACTTTGATTCCAGACCTCTGGCCTCTAGAATAGTGAGAGTACTCATTTCTGTTGTCTTAAGCCACCCAGTCTGTGGTCATTTGCTATGGCAGCCCTAGGAAACTGTCACTGCCCCTTTACAAAGAACTCCCCATGTAGAAAGTTCTCACCCGTGTGAGCGCAGCAAGGTGGTGAGGCAAACATGCACACGACCCAGTGCCCTGCTTCTCACACTGGGCTTCACCAACCCCTGCAGGTTCGGGCGGGCCCCTGAAGACACTGGGTAAACACGGCCCAGCTTCCCGGAAGGCGAAGTGACTCAAAGATTCCAAGGAGAAAGTTAAGTTATTTAGCTGGCAAGTAATGTAATGAATGCCAGATTTGCCTGAATTTGCCTCAGATAAGAAAAGAGCTTCAAAGAAAAGTTGTGGTTGGTTTTTGGGCTGTGCCCTCAGACTGCCCTACCATGACTACCACCTTTGGGGTATTCATGTCTCCCCCTTCCCCCCGTGGAGTAGGGGTTCCCGAGGAGGAATATCTGAAGTGACGGGAGGGGATTTCTCAGACATCTCAAGCCGAGGGCGTAGCTGCTGGCACCCGCAGGACCTCCCGGGAACTGCTCCTCAGCTCTGGGGGTATCCTGAGGCAGGTGGGGCTGGTGGTGAACCCAGAATCAGAGCTCATCTGACTTCCAGGCCCTAGCCTGAGCTCCACAGACCCCTCAACCTTCTAGTGTGTGGGCTCCTGGTCTGTGTCAAAGGTGCCTCAGCCCCAAGCCCTCTTGGCCTGGGGATGCCTGAGGCTCCAGCAGGACTCTCCCCTCCAACTTCACCAGGACTCCCTGCCAGGCCAGGGGGTGGGAAACCGGGGGAGGGAGGGTACTGGGCTAAAAGGAAAACTTCTTTCCTAGGATGGGGGAGACAGAGCAGAAGCAAGTTCCTCTGGATTAGGAGAAGCAGGAGATGCCCTTCCCCAACACAGTGTCACCCAGTTTCTGCCAAGGGGGCATGCCTGAGCTCACTCCCACTCTGCCCCCAGGGCACAGGTGGCAGCGGGAATGATGTTGGTCCTCCTCCTGGGCAGGGCCCTCTCCCCCAGCTGCTCCCACCAGGCCTGAGCTCAGAGGGAGGCCACTCTGAAGCTGGAGCTGGGCTCTGGAGTTAATATATGTTGACGTTTGGCAAGAGGGAGCTGTCGGGGTGTTTTATTGGTGTTAATGTGATAGGGGCAGGATTAGCAGCTCCCCAAATTGTTCCTGGAATAGCGCGAGTGAAGGCAGAATGGGTCTCCTCTCTCCCCCCATTCAACTTAGGATTTGATTAAAAGTGCCTGCCCAGTGATGAAGACAGAATTGAATTAGTAGCCTGTCGTCCTTGTGCCTGTTGGGGGAAAGAGAGGGCAAAGAAAGGGACACTTGTCCCCTCTGTCCTGCCTCTTTGGCTTCCCTTCCTGGGAACCAAGGGTGCTCCAGCACCTCAAATATCTCTCTGCACACCTTCCCCTTCCCCCCCCCACCTGAGTTCCAGAAGCTTCCTCGGAGAGGAAGTGTCTCAGGAGGCTTGGACAGCTTGCATTTCTCTGGCCTGACCACAAAGAGAGAACCAAATGCCATGTGAAGACAGGTGGCAGCTGCAGGAGGCAGCAAGGGGCCTGTGGGGTTGTCCAGTCCTTGGTGGCTCAAAATCAGCAGCTCTAGGACTATAAGCAGGTCCTGAGAAGCTCAAGTGCTTTCCTGCTGCTTGTAGTGTGGGTAATGCTCTCCTTGCCTTTCTTCCTTGTATCTAAAGACTTTCTAGCCAGGCCCTCCCTCTCGCCCCAGCCTGTTCCCCTCCTTAGCCCCCTGCCTACCTCTTGGCCTACCCTCACTTCTAGTTGTGTCCCCCTACTTGAGCCACTGGGTACCCAGGCTCATCCACGGGCCACATGGCCGAGTGTCTCTTCTGAGCATTAGAAGAACACACCTCCACTCCAGGTCCTCTGGGGACGACCATACCCAGCCTTTCCTGGAGGCCAAACTCCAGGCCTGCTGAGGTATACCATGAGGGGCCTCCCACCCCACCCTGTGGAGGGGTGTCTGTGCGTGCGCTTGTGCGTGGATGCGGCAGAGGTGTGTGCACATGCATGGTGATGCGTGTGCTTCAATGCATGTGTTGGTCCTCAGCTTTCCACATCCTAGAGACTAACCCCCATGGGAGGGTTCTGGACCCCAGTCATGCTGGGCCTCAGCCCAGGCTGTGTCATGGCTACCAGGAATTACACAGTAACCATGGCCTGGCAGTGAGCTTGGGGCTTCACTCGCTCTGCTTAACACTCATAACAACCCAACAGGAAACCTACTGCAACTATTCCTATTTTCCAGGTAAGAAATGGAGGTTCTACCCAAGGATGCAGAAAGCAATGGCCAACTTGGGGGCTGCCCCAGGTCTGTCTGACCCCACAGCTCATGGTCAATCTCTCTATTGCCTCCAGCTGGTGGTAGGCTGACCCGGACCCAGTGACAGTGAACGGTGTCCACAGGCGATCCCCTACCCAAAGTCCTCCCTGTCACTCCACAAAGTGCCCCCACACATGCCATCTACAGGCCCATGCTCCTCGCCCGGACCTCAGAGAGTCCCACCTTCTGGGGAACAGTGCCCCAGGCTGCACATGGTGGCCATGACACACCACGCCACAGCAAACCAGGGAACTTAAATTATTTTTCTTTTGCTTTTTAATGGGCATTTTCAGAAACTGATATAATGAACCCCCATGTACCCATCACCCAGCTTCAAAAATTATCAACATTTTGCTAATCTTGTTTCATCTATTCTCCCCTAAGCACTTTTTTCTCTGAAGATTTTAAAGCAAATCTCAGACATCACTTCATTTCACCTGTAAATACTTCACTATGCATCTCTGACAGATAAGGACCTCTTTTCTCTTAACCTAATTACAACACACCTCACAAAATGAGCGATGGCTTCTTAACATTATGTAATATCAGTCTATGTTCAGATTTCCCCAGTTGCCTCAAAAATGACTTTTTACTGTCGGTTCGTTCAAATCAGGATCCAAACAAAGCCTGTCCGTTGTATTTGGTTGACATCTCCTAAACCTTTAAGACTCTCAGCCCCTCACCCCCACCCCACTCCCTCCTGCCCCAGCCACCTTTGACAAGCAGGTCATTTGTCCTACAAAATGTCTCATGTTCTGACCAATTCCATCCTCAAGGTGTTACTTAACATCCTCTTCAATCTCCCTAAAGATCTTTTCAAAAGTATATTTTGTATGCTTAAAACCTGTCCTACAAAATGTCTCATGTTCTGACCAATTCCATCCTCATGGTGTTATTTAACATCCTCTTCAATCTCCCTAAAGATCTTTTCAAAAGTATATTTTGTATGCTTAAAACCCTTCAAGTATGCTTAAAACCCTTTAGTGGCTTCCTGTTGCCCCAAGAAGAAAATCCATACCCTTTTCTTGGCCCTCGAGGACCTGCCCCATATGATCTGCCTCCTGATTCCCTCTTAAACCACACCTCCTGTCTCTGCAGCCCCTTTCCTGTCCCTTGAGCTATGCTCCAAAAAAAAAACTTTTTCCTACTCTGAAATGCCTCGGAGCCACCACAGACAGAGGTGGTTCTCTCTGCCAGGGATGCTCTTCCCCAACTCTACTCACCCACCAGCCAGCTCTTCCTCATCCTCAGATCTCACCTTCATGTCCCCTCCCAGACTGAAGCCTGCCCTGGCCACCCTACCTAGGTAGATCCTCTCCCCCAGTTGCCTCCCATCTCAGTCTCCTTTTTTATGTGCATTGCACTTCTCAAAATTTGCAGCTGTTTTTGTCAATTTTTT
>NW_007727348.1:93951-94674 GCF_000696425.1 Galeopterus variegatus
TCAATTTTTTAGTGTTTAACTGTGTCCTTCCTTCTCTACCACCCAGAATGTAGGCTCTGTGAGGACAGGAGTGTGCCTGTCTGGCAGCTCCAAGGCCTAAAACAGGGCTTGGAACATAACAGATGCATATCTGTTGACTGATGGAATAAATGGAAGGGAGGGAGGGAAAGAGAAGTTTACCATTCAAAGAACTCACAGTGTGGTTGGGGAGGCAGGAAAACAAAAAGAATACAACATCTTTCAATTAATCGGTCAATTAATATCTATTAAGTACTGCCTTAATAGATATTAATAGACCTTTCCAGGCATGGAGGGGCTATCTTAGGTGGAACAGCACTAAGTTAACGTATAAACTTGTGTACTCTTTAAGAGTTCCAGAGCCTGGGTGAGGGGTTTGAGTCATGGAAGATTGAAGAGGTTTGAAGTACTCCTGAAAGGCTTCATGGGGAAGGGAGTCCTGAGCTGAGCCTCCGTTAGTAAAAATCCCTCACATTTCCACAGTGCCCCATATTCCAAAGGATGCCTGTGATGAGTCTCCTCTTTCGAGAGAGAAGGAAGTTGAGACTCAGCCACGGGCCCAGGTCCCACAGCTAGAAGGTGACAGAAGTGGGAGCAGAGCCCACAAGTTGTGACTCCTCCCCATCCCACTGGGTGGGCAGGCATGTGAGGAGGAAGGCAGAAGGAAGCCACCTGGGCATGGCCAGGCCCATAGAAGCAGCAGAG
>NW_007727348.1:96042-97738 GCF_000696425.1 Galeopterus variegatus
TCTTTATAGCTTTAGTTACTTTTAATTTAGACCAAAGACCTCACTTGGCCCTTTATGGTCCCATCCAAATGAGCTTTTTGTCTTTTTACTAGAGCTGTCTGTTTTTACTGTTTTGATCTCTACTGTTTTATCAAGTAATCCTTTAGTTTAAGAAAATCTTTTGTTCCCGTTTATTTTACTACTTTTTTTTATCTTTTGCTTTTAAATGCAAACACGGAGATAGCAGTATCACAAAGGAGAAGCCAGGAGGCAGGTTCCTGGGCTAATGAGGCTGGACTTTAAGGCCTGGGACCCCAAAACATGACCCTTGGCCCCAAAAGTGGTCCTTCAGGAAAGACTGCCGTTCCCATTTTAAAATGACTCATTTCAGCAACAGAGAGATTCACAGGGCAAATGACTCTCACAGAGAAAATAAGATTAGCCCCTCCACAGCCCAGAGGACTTACCGGAACAGGTCCTTTTAAACTTATTTCTAGGAGGGTAAGTGACATTTTGATGAAACTGTTTTGACATGAAGACACTTGATGTGGCCTCTAAAGCAGCCATTAAACCCTCACCTTGCTCTTTCTGCCAGTTATCTGCAAAGCAGATTCCTCACCCCATCCCCAAACCCCACCCCAGGGGCGCAGTAAGCGGCAACAATCTCTATAGCAAATATTTCTGGATAATAAGCAACCGACCTGCTGCCTTTCCACGTAGCTGCCTCCGAATGTCTCCTGTGTCACACTCGAGGGGTCAAAACATTCTTCCATTCTAATGTTTGGGGTTTTGGTTATTTAGACGTATGAACACCTTTTATTTTTTATCTTTTATTTATTTGGGGGGAAAAGGAAGGAAGGAAGGAAGGAAGGAAAGGAGGGAAGAAGGGAAGAAAAGAGGAGGGGAGGAAGAAGGAAGGAAGGATGGAAGCTACGAGCACCCTTTAAAAGAACAGTGTTGTCTGGGTTTTTTTGAAATTTGCATAAGTGGTTTCTTGCTATCATTCCATCCTGTCTCTTATATTTCTTCCCTCTGAGTTGCTTGTGAGATTCCTGATTGCTCCGTGTAGATGCAGTTCATTCCTTCTGACTGCCGCATGGCATTCCATCACACGCAAGTGCCATGTTTTATTTACCCATCCCCAGGTGAAGGACACCAGGCTGGCACAGATCTGGACCAGCAGGACTGCACCCGTCTTTGCACACGTCTTTGCACACGTCTCCTGTGGGATTCTGTGAGACCCTTCAATGTCGTGTACCAATGGTGAGCGCCAGAGCTGGGGAAGGTGCACACATTCCTGATGCGGTATCTCTGCAACCCGGTGCCTGGCTCTCACTCCCTAACAACGGGGGCTGGGGGCTTTCTCTTTCCCACTTCCTCACTAGTACTAGACATGGTTCCAGTTTTCTAATTTTCACAAACCTGAGGAGTTAAAATGGTACCTTCTCATTTTAACGTGTTTTAAAAAGATTGAACAACTCTTCATATAGTTTCAGACTATTCAAATATCCACTTCTGTGAACGGCCTGTTTAAATCTTCTTTCTTTTTTTGCAATTACATTCTTCTGGGTTTGCAGTTCTTTATATATGCTGGATATTAAACCCTTGTCAGTTTTAGACTTAAAAATATGTACTCCCACCCTGTCATCCTTCTGTTAGCTTTGCTTATTCTGGTTGTTTTCTGTGTGTGCGTGTTTGTGTGTTTGTATGTGTGTGC
>NW_007727348.1:98313-109311 GCF_000696425.1 Galeopterus variegatus
TAGCTTTGCTTATTCTGGTTGTTTTCTGTGTGTGCGTGTTTGTGTGTTTGTATGTGTGTGCATGTTTTAACGGAAATCTCTAATGCTGATATGATCAAATTCATCTATTTTGTGCCTTATGGTTTGTGTATGGTTTTTTGTTAATCTTTTTAAAGAAATGCTCACTCTGACAGAGTTATTTTTAATACATTTTCTTTTTGTTTGTGTTTAGAATTTTACTTTTCACATTTAGGTCTTTCTCCATTAGCATTTTTTTAAAATATGGTGTTGAGTAGGAATCCAATTTATTTCCAAAACAGTGAACCATCTCCCCCCATAATCTTTACTAAATAATTCATTGTTTCCCCACTGATTTGTGATGCATCCTCTGTGATATGCTGAGTTCCCTTGTAGTTTTGTTGTTTATTTATGCTTGTTTTTGTTTATTTAGTTTGTGTAGTCATATATGTCTACGTCTGTTCCTAATCTCCTGCTCTGTTTCTTCAGCCTGTTTGTCTCTTCCTATGCCAATAACACACTACTTTTTTTTTTAGTTATCAAATCCACAGTCTATTTAATATAACTTTTATATAAAATAACAGTCCAATTAAATTAAAGTTTATATTAATGTAAAAGTTTATATTAAATAAAAGAAAGAAAATTAAAATTGCCCACAATTTCACCCTGTAAGTTAACTGCTGTTAACATGTTAACAAAAACTTCCAGTCTTTTTTTCTGTATCTATAGATCTGTGTATATTATGTCATATGCCTGTGTATATGTCTGTGTATCCTGTTTATGTTCTGTCTTTGCTTACCTTAAGGCATTTAACCTCAAGGCACAGCCTAAGGGATCAATTCTTAACCCAGGTGTGGTGACAACTGGGGTTTCCTGACAGCAGCTGTGAACTATCTCACAAGGAATTTTGTTACAAATATGAAATGGAGTCCTACAGTTTATGAGTCATTTCCTTTAAAAATCTAGAGTGTGGACTGGCCAGTTAGCTCAGCTGGCCAGAGCATGACAATAACCCACTGCTTTTATTATTATGACTTTGTAATCAGTTTAATTATCAGCAAAACAAGTGTTTCCTCTTTTTAAATAGGATTAGTTATTTGTGGATCTCAATTTTCCCATATAATTTTTTTTTTTTAATAAAGATGACCGGTGAGGGGATCTGAACCCTTGACTTGGTGTTGTCAGCACCACGTTCTCTCAAGCAAGCTAACCAGCCATCCCTACATAGGGATCTGAACCTGTGGCCTTGGTGTTATCAGCACCACACTCTCCCAAGTAAGCCATGGGCTGGCCCCCCATATAAATTATATAATCAATTTATTTAATTCACCAAAGTTGCTCCTGGAATTTAATTGAATGTAGAAATTTATTTTGGACTAATAGACATCTTTCCAAGATTAAGTCATCCCAAACATGGATATAGTATTTCTCTTTATTTAGGTCTTTCATTTAATGGTCTTTAGTAAAGTTTAAATTTTTTGCCTTTATGGTCTTGGGCTGTCCTTGTTATGTTAATCCCTAAGACCTTTGTGGTTTTCATTGGTATTATCAGAGGCAGGTTACTCTCCTTTTTAGGATCCCAGAAGGAACCTAGAAATGTGTCCATGTTATTGTAAAATTGTAAAGGTAGAGTATTTTAACCACAACTGGTAAAGGCTGCTCTTCCCATCCCAGGTTCCCCTTCGTCACACCTCCCTTAATGTCACATAGCACTAGAGTGATCACAGATACTTTGGGGCTCCAGCTAAGTGGAATTTGAGCGGGGGAGACATCTAACTTGGGATTGATGGGATGTATTTATGTGGCTCACAATCACTTCCAGGTATAGCTAAGTCATTGCTAGACATCTTGGTATCTGAATGACTTCCAGAAACTCCTAGAATTCCTAATATCCACTGTCCTGACTCACTAGACACCTGGACATAAAGATGCAAAGGTAGAGGTAAGTCAGGCAGTTAATTAATAAAAATAATGATAATAACATGTTACTTCTCTGTTTGTAGTGTTCATAATACTTTTCAGTTTTTATTTTTATTTTTAGTTATTTTTATTTTATTTTATTTTATTTTGTCAATATACAATGTGGTTGATTATTGTGGCCCAAAACTGAAACCTCCCTCCCTCCACCCTCTCCCCCCTCCCTCCCAACAATGTCCTTTCTGTCAACTTCAAGGAATTGTAATTGTTGTGTCTTCTTCCCTCCCCCCATTTTTCAGTTTTTAAAAATTGTAACTAGTTGTGATTTCTCATTCCAAATAAAGATTTATTTTACATCTAATTTTGAATCTCTAGTTTTATTTTATTTTCTTTAAAGAGGGCTCCCAAAATTACATAAACTTCTGCCCCTCAAAACCTGGATTGGTCCCCTGAAATTGTCAATGGTGTTAATGTTTTCTGTATTCAAATTTCTATGTTGACTTAGAATCCAGAAACTTTACTAAACTCTCTTAGTAGTCCTAAAAGTGTATGTCTATTGACTTCTTTGGGTTTTCTCATTATCATATCATCTGCAAATAATGACTATTTTATCTCTTTCTTTCCAATATTATATTTTTTATTTCTTTTTCTTATCTTAATGCACTGGCGAGGAACTTCGAACTTTGAACAGTATGACAGTGGACATTATTTTCTTATTCCTGACCTTAATAGGAATACATCAAGCTTTCTTCTTTAAGTATAATGTTTTTTGATGTGTTGTTTGTTTGGCAGGCTGCCCGGTGCAGGGACCTTGCTATTATCAGCACCACACTCTAACCAACTGAGCTCATTGGCCAGCCCAAGTATAATGTTTGCTTCAAGGTTTTGTTAGCTAGTCTTTATTAAGTTAAAAAAGTTCCTATTTACCTAAGAGGGTTTTTTTTAATCATTTATTGGTGTTGAGCTTTATCAAAAGTTTTTTGCAATCATTTAAAAGATCCTGTAATTTTTCTCTTTTATTTCTTTTAATCAGGGTTGGCAAAGTATAGACTGTAGACCAAATTGGGTTGTTGCCTGTTTTTTACAAACAATGTTTAATTAGAACACAGCCACACCATTCATTTACTACTGCTTTCACACTGCAATGGCAGAGTTGAGTAAGTGGGGCAGACACTATCTAACCCACAAAGCCTAAAATATTTATTATCCAGCCCTTAACAAGAAAAAGTTTTCCAACTTTTGCTTTAAAGTGATCAATTATGGGGCCGGCCCCATGGTGAACTCGGGAGAGTGCAGCGCTTGGGAGCACAGCAGCCCTCCGCTGCGGGTTCAGATCCTATATAGGGATGGCCGGTGTGCTCACTGGCTGAGCCCAGTGGTGCGGCCGGTCACAAAAAAAGACAAAAATAAATAAATAAATAAATAAAGTGATCAATTATGTTGATATACTTTTTAATAGTGTACTACTTTCACATTACTGGGATAAATTCTTCCCTTTCACGGTATTTTATTTTCCTTGCAGTATAACCTTCTTCAGTAAATTATACAAATCTTAGATATACAGTTTGATGAATTTTTACATATGCATGCACTCATTCAAATGTCATTCAGACCAAGATCATGAACATTTCCAGCACTATAGTAGGTCCTCTCATTCCCCCAACCAGTCTGTATTGCCTAAATCTTTATTTTGCCCTCACATTTAAATTAATGTTTAGCTGTATATCAAATTCTAGGTTCAAAGCTTTTTTCCCAACAGTTTCTAGATATTGCTTGATTGTCATTCCAACATTATTTCAGTTCTCCTTGTTTATAAATGATCTGCTCTTTCTCTATGGAAGCTTTCTCTCTTTGTTTTTGATGCTTTTAAATTTCACTCTAATATCAGCAATGAACAAGTAAAATTTGAAATTAAAAAAAAATACCATTTGCAATAGCACTCCAAAAAATGAAATACATAAGTATAAATAGAACAAAACATATACAAGATCTATATGAGGAAAACTATAAAACTCTGATGAAAAAATCGGAGAACTAAATAAAATGGAGAGAGATTCCATATTTATGAATAGGAAGACTCAGTATTGTCAATTTGTCAAGTTGTCACTTCTTCCCAACTTGATTTATAGATTCAATGAAATCTCAATTAAAATCCAAGTAAGTTATTTTGTGGATATTGACAAACTGATTCTAAAGTTTATCTGGAGAGGCAAAAGACCCAGATTAGCCAGCACGTTATTGAAGGAAGAAAAACAAAGTCAGAGAACTGACACTAGTCAACTTCGAGACTTACCATAATGCTACAGTAATCAAGATGGTGTGGTATTGGTGAAAGAATAAACAAATTGATCAATGGAACAGAATAGAGAGCCCAGAAATAGACCCACACGAATATGTTAACTGATCTTTGACAAAGGGCAAAGGCAATACAATGAAGAAAAATTTCAAAAAAAAGGTTTTGGAACAACTGGACATCTAAATGCAAAAAATGACTCTAGACACTAACCTTATGCCTTTCACAAAAATTAACTCAAAATGAATCACAGACCTAAATGTAAAACACAAAACCATAAAACTTCTAGGAGATAACATAGGAGAAAATTTAGATGACCTTGGGATCTTTGGTAACTTTTTAGATGCAACACCAAAGGCACAATTCATGAAAGAAATCATTGTTAAGCTGGACTTCATTAAAATCAAAAAATTCTGCTCTGCGAAAGACACAATCAAGAGAATGAAAAGAGAAGCCATAGATTGGGGAAAATATTTGCAGAAGACACATCTGATAAGGGACTGTTACCTAAAGTATACAGAGACCTCTAAAAACTCAACAGTAAGAAAATGAACAACCCAATTTAAAGTGGACAAAAGATCTGAACAGACACCTCACCAAAGAAGAGCAAAAAGCATATTAAAAGATGCTCAATATCATATGTCATAAGGAAGTTGTAAATTAAAACAACAATGAGATATCATTACACACCTTTTAGAATGACCAAAATCAAAAACACTGGCACTACCAAATGCTGGTGAGGGTACGGAGTAACAGGAACTCTCAGTCGTTCCTGGTGTGAATGTAAAACAGTATAGACCTTTATAGACCTTTTTTTTTTTTTTTTTCGGTGGCTGGCTGGTATGGGGATCTGAACCTGTGACCTTGGTGTGATAACACTGCTTCTAACCAACTGAGCTAACCAGCCAGCTGGCATAGGTGCTCTGGAAGACTGTTTGGCAATTTCTCACAAAATTAAACATACTCTTACTGTATGATCCAACACTCTTATCCTTGGTATTTACCCAAAGGATCTGAAAACAGGTCCACCCAAAAACCTGCTCAGAGATATTTATAGAAGCTTTATTCATAACTGTCAAAACTTGGAAGCAACCAAGATGTCCTTCAGTAGGTGAATAGATAAACTGTGGTATATCCTGACAATGGAATACTATTCAGGGCTAAAAAGAAATAAGTTATCAAGCCACAAAAAGATATGGAGGAATCTTAAATGCATATTTCTAAGTGAAAGAAGCCAATCTGAAAAAACTACATATTACATGATCCCAACTATATGACATTCTGGAAAAGGTAAAACTGTAAAGACAGTGAAAAGATCGGTGGTTGCCAGGGTTGGAGGGAGGGAGGGAGGGAGGCAGAGCACAGAGGATTTTTAGGACAGTGAAATCATTCTGTGTGACACTGTAACCGTGAATACACGTCATTATACATTTGTCCAAACCCATAGAACATGCACCGCCAAGTGAACCCTAATGTAAACTATGGATTTTGGATGATAATGACATGTCAATGTAGGTTCATCCATGGTGACAAACGTACCGCTGTGGTGGAACGTTGACAGTGGGGGAAGCTGGAGGTGGGGACGTATATGGGCGCCCTCTGTTCTTCCTACTCACTGGTACTGTGCACCTAAAATTGCTCTAAAAAATAAAGTCTATTAACATTTTTTAAAACTTTTTACTTTCATGTGTCTATGCACGAGTTTTTCCTTCTCTGTCTTATTCAGCACTCTCAGCCCTTTCTTTCTGAGGGCTTATGTGTTTCTTTAATTCTGGAAAATTTTAAGGCACTGTTTCTTCATGTCTCTTCTCCCTTCTATTTACTCTTTCATCTCCTTCAGAGAGTCACTACAGACACCTCTAAGTGACATTAGAATGCTCCCTCCTATGCTTTATGGATCTGAGTTTTCTCATATTTTATCTCTCTTGGGAGAAGTTCTTTGACCCTCACTTACCCTCATGTGCTCCACAGAACGGGATTTAGTTGAAATGAATGATCCCCAGAGCCGAGTCCCCATCCCAGCTGGTCTCTTGGCCACAGCTGAGGAAGTCAAGAAGGCCAGGAAAAGGCCATTTCCAGGATCCCAACCTCAGGGGCCATTCCCTTATTCCCTCATCCAAGAATACTGATTCCTCTTCTTCTGTGTGTCAGGCCCTATCCCAGGTCCTGGAGGCACTTGGCCCAACACACTCGTCACGCTCCTCCTTACTCAGCACACCCCAGCCACGCTGACTTCTCCCAGCAGCTTGGAGATGCCCACCTTGCTTCCCTCTCAGGGCTCCTCCACTCGCTGTTCCCTGCTCCTGAAATGCTCTTCCACGGCTCCATCTTCCAGTCTCAGCCGGATTTCATATTGCCAGCTCCTTCTCATCATGCAAGTCTCAATGCAAATGTTACCTCCTCAAAGAGACCATCCCTGACCACTCTGTCTAAAGCAGTCACTCAGTTTCATCCTCTTTAACTTCTCCATATGTAGCACTTATCACTACTGGAAATTAGTCAGCATAGGCTAGGCTAAGCCGCAGTAACAAACAGGAGGGAACCCAAGGTAAGGGAGAGCCACAATTAATGTGTATTCAGGGCTTATCACATGCCAGGCACTTGGCTGAGCATCTTATATGTATTATCTTATTTAATTTACACAACAACCATATAATGTAGATATTATTGTTATCCCATTTTACAGATTAGGAACTTGAGGCTTAGGAAGCTGAAGTGGCACGGCTAGAACAGGGTTTGAATCTAAGTCTCGGTGACTCCAATGCCCCTTGTTCTTGACAAATATGAAGCAGGGGGAAGGAAGAGGTGCTCACCAGGCTCTCTGCCTCTCTCCTTGCTAAAGCTCAACTTTCTTGGAGTGCATTTGGACATGAGCTCAGAGGACGAAGGTCTCTGGAGCATGGAGGGGTGCATGGCACTGCCTCAGAGAGCCAGTGAAGAGCATACCCACTGAAAGGGATGCTGGGGCTTTTCTCCCTGCCCGTCCCCACTTCTCTCCCTCTCACAGAACAGAGTGATGGGGAAAGGCCTACCAAAGACGTCCTTCCATTAGGAATCTAGAGAAAAACCCCAAGCTCCTATTTCCTTTTTTGATCAGGGTAATTGACACCCTCTCCCCAAGTCCACAAGCTCAGCACACACAAAGGCAAATCAAGGCTCCTTCCCCCTACCTGAGTCCATGGCCCCCCAGCCCCACATCCAGAGGGGCACCTGGTTTCTGGGCACCACCAGGGTGAGAGGTTATGACCAGAACAGAAAACAACTCTCCTTTTTATTTCTTCCAGCTCCCTCTGGGTGGGGGAGCTTCTGGGTCCTCTGGTCATTCCTGCTCTTGTCCCCCACAGCTCTTCAGACAGACAATGCCAACACCCACCCCTGGGATAGCCATAGCTGCATGGGCGAGGGGTGCTGGGCTGGCGGTAAGCAGAGCTGCTGCCTCTGAGCCCCTTCCCCAACCCCCTAGGCTCTAATGAGGGTGAATGCTGGATGCTGGTGGAGGACACCCAGGGGGCTGCCGTCGGTGCCCCTCTCTCCCTGGTCAGGATAGGGTTGGGTAGGACAACCAGTGACCCTCACTGAGCCTCACGGCTGGAGCAGTTTTTACAGTCTGTAGAGGCTTTCCTATCCTTCCTTCTGTTTCATTACCTTCACAGCTCTTTGAAGCAAGCAAGGAAGGGATTGTGAACTCCCCTTTTGTAGAGGAGGAAACCGAGGCTCAGCAAGGCAAAGTTCTGTACCAAAGGCTACACTGCAACCTTAAATTACTGCTGTAGCTGGGACAGTCCTCTGTTACCTCACAGTAATGTGCGTGTGTTCACATGGGTGTCTTAGTCAGCTGGCGCTGCCAAAACAAAATGCCATAGACTGGGTAGCTTAAACAACGGAAATCTACTTCTCACAGTTCTGGAGACTGGAAGTAATCAGGGTGCCAGCATGGTTGGGTTCTGATGAGGACCCTTTTCCTGGCTTGCCGATGGCTGCCTTCTTGCTCTGTGCCCACATGGTCTTTCCTCAGTGCATGCACAGGGACAGAGAGAATTCGTTCTCTGGTGTCTCTTCTTATAAGGACACTAATCCCATCATTAGGGCCTGAGAATATAGGAATAAACCAACCAAAGTGCCTTTCCTATATTCTTATTCAGCAACAATCAAAACGAAAGATTTCTGTGACCAAACGGGTTTTCTCCACACACCAGCAAGTCTGCCATGGACACCAGCTGGGTGTCCTCAGTTCAAGGCAATTCCACCACTCTCTACCTGGAGATAACATCAGATCCCACAATTTAAGGGCTCAGTCCCCAAGACTGTGTCCACTTCAGATGCCAGTCACAAGTCTGGGCCTGCAGAACTTCTGACCAGGAAGTCAGGGTTTCCACAACCCCCACCTTGACTTTGATTAAAATATTAGAGAAGGGCTAGCCAGTTAGCTCACTTGGTTAGAGCAAGGTGTTGATAACACCAGGGTCAAGGGATCGGGTCCCTGTACCTGCCAGCCACCCAAAAAAATAAAATAAAATAAAATAAAAATAATAATTTACTAGTGCAGCTCACAGAACTCAGGGAAACACATATTTAGGTTTACATATTTATTATAAAGGATACAGATGAAGAGATCCATAGGGTTAAGTATGGGGAAGGGGCACAGAGCTTCCATGTCCTCCCAGGTGCACCACCCTCCAGGAACGTCCATGTGTTCAGCTATCCAGAAGCCCTCTGAACCCAGTCATTCCAGGTTTTTACGGAAGCTTCATTACATAGTGATGATTGACTAAATCCTTGACCCTGGGCGATCAGCTTTATCTCAGCCCCTCTCATAACCCCTGAGGTTGGGGGATGGGCTGAAAGTCCCAACCCTCTAATCCTGCCTTGGTCTTTCCGGGGACCAGCCTCCAGACTGAAGCTGCCTAGGGGCTATCAGCCATCCCATAGGTCAGCTCATTAGCATACAAAAAGCTTTATTACTTTAAAACTTTTAAACTTGGTCCCTCCTGGAGGGACCAAGAACAAATACATATTTCACAATATCATAAGGCCCCACCCTCATGACCTCATCTAACTACTTAATCCCAAAGGCCCCATCTCCAAATACATCACACTGTGCATTAAGGCTTCAGCATACGAACTTTGGGGGTCCACAAACATTCGGTCCATGACGCCGGCTGTGCGTGCAGGATGTATGCGGGAATGTACGTGTTTAAACGTCCACTGCGCATGTCCACTAGGAAGCAGCTTCCCTTCTCCATGCAACTAATCCTGTGGTCCAGAATGGCCTTTTCCACTCCATCAAGGCTCATTCCCTGTATCTACAGGTCGTGTTTGGGGAAGCCTCTCCTGCCTCTCACCTCCATCTGTTTTAACAGAGCCGTAGTCCACAGGCCACAGCCGCGAGGAAGCCAGGGCCTCCTTCACCACTGTCAATTTTCCAGCCGAGCTTATCTGCGCCTTCACATGGTGTTCTCTTGTCAGAGGAGCCGGGGGCTCTGTGTGACAATAAATGCTGAATAAACGCTGCCTCCTTCCCATTCCCCCAACCCCCGTCCTGCTGCCGAGGACAGTTGAGTGTCTCCCTGGCTTCCGCAGATGTTGGAGTATTGTCACCTGTCCTTATTTGATTAGTGTCTTAATCAAAATGCCTGGGGCCATCTCACCATGGAAACAGAGACGGGAGGGGGGCGGGGACACGTCCCCCCCTTTCCCCTTTGCTGCCTGCTCTGCTGGCCCCAGAACAATGGGGGAGGCAGGACTGCGGGGAGCAGGGTGGGGATGGAGCAGCATGGGGCAGGGAGGCAGGGAGGAGGGGCAGAGACGCCAGGGGTCGCAGCACTGCGACTGGGATGGAGGTCCCGGGAATACTGACTTGCTAACCCTTTCCGGACATCTTGTGTCTGACCTCCATCTGCCATCACAGCCCACTGGGGGCCTCTCTGAGCTCCCGAGGTAGGAGGAGATGAGGAGCTGCATGTTTTCCCTCATCAAGGAGGCCCCCAGTGGTCAGGGCTGGTGCTACGGGACTGAGGTCCTGGATTCTGACCCCCCGGGGACCTCTGTGGCCCCCATGAACACGGATGGAACACGCCAGACCCAAGAGCCACCAAATAGAGGACCTCTGGAAGGGAGTGTGGCCCTTTGCACATGAACCCCTCTCCCCAGCTGGAAGAACAGCTCAGAATTTGTCACTTTCCCACATGAGGTTATTGGCACCATCTCGTCTTATTTCATTTTCTCAGCAGTCCTATGAGATAGTTGGTATTATTTTCATTTTCCAGATAAGAAAGCTGAAGCTCAGGAGGCCAAGTGACATACTCAAAGCATCATAATCAGCAAGTGGTAGAGCCAAGACCGAAAAATTGGTCTTCGAACAACTCCAGTGCTCCCTCCACAACTCCAGCTGGTCTTAACATGAGCCAAAACAGCTGGCCGGTGTTGTGGTGCCAGCAGCTTCTCTTGCAAGGTATGTCTAGAGCAAAACAATCAGGAATGAGAAGATAGATACAGCCCTCTCAAACAGGTGTTTTCAGGTGCGTTTGTTTTCATTGGCGGGTAGTCATGAACTCTGCTGGCTAATGTTAGACACACATTCCTAGCAAACAATAGCTGCAGCAGCTTGTCCTCACATACACCCATGATAGACTGACAGGGCACTCCTGCGCTTGAGCATGCGTGCGTTACCTTACGCACCCCCTCCGCACCTGCATCCCTGGGGAATCCATTCAAATTTACTCAGCAGAGCAGGGAGGAGAAATGGATAAACCTGTATCAACACTGTATTTCTCTTCCTCTCTCTCCTTGTG
>NW_007727348.1:110005-111411 GCF_000696425.1 Galeopterus variegatus
ACACAGGGATGGGGGCAGAAGGTGATGATGCTTAAGAGGAAATGTGTGAAGTGGCAGGAAAAGAAGGGGAGTGATTTTTACTCAGCACCTATTAGGTGCTTATTTAATCCTCAAGACAATTCTCTAAGATGGATAGTAAAATTCAGAGATGTTCATTAACCAAGCTAAGGTCACACAGCCAGGAAACAGTCAAACTGGAATATTCATCCTCTGGTCAGGCTGTTCCAAAGGCCATGCCCTTCCCGTTATTCCACCTTGCCTTTGGCAGGCACGAAAGTCTAGGGAAATGAACTAAATAGAGAAGAGGCCCTTTCAACTCCAAGGAGGCACCTCTTCCTCTGACATTTTAGGAAAGTGGTCATTCAAGCTTCCTGGAGGCTGGTTCGAGCTGCCAAGTTTATTGCGCAGGTTGAATACCACACAACCCTAGGAGTCCCCATTCACATAAGTGGGAATGATGTCCCCTAGAACGCACAGTGTAAAGCCTGCACAACCATTCACAGTGGCTCTGGGAGACCCTTTTATTTTTTATTTTTCTTTTATGTGACCCTTTAATTTTCCTTCCCACCCAATCCTGGCTCTGAGCCCAGATATTGTCCCAAAGCCAAAGAAGACACATCTAGGATAATGAAGCAAGATTTGAACCCAGCCCCAGCCCCTCACCCCCATCTCACCACCTGGGGAGACTACAACACCCAGGAACACTCAGATGCCAGAACGCAAGTTCAAAAGCCCTCCAGGGGGAGCCCGAGAGCCAGGCGTGCGCTTCACAGCCTATCTGTCCAGCAGGTTGAAGAATATTCCAACAACGTCCTCATTCTTCCCTGATCAAAGGAGCCGGGATTGAACCTGCTGTAATCATCCGTCGGGGAGTTTGCTTAAAATTCCCCTAATTACGGGAGAGCAGAAAATTGCTACGCCTCAGACTGAATAGAGAAATCGAAGGCGCCCTGCTCCCAGCTGCCTGGGGGAGACAAGCCAGTATGGGAACAGAAAGGCTGGGAGAGGCGAGGGGAGTGACTATGGATGGCAGTGACGGGAGGGAGAACCCTGTTCCGGGCCTGTGCCAGTGAGTGGGAGAGGAAGGGAAGGGGCCAGCTGCAATGGGGGATATAGTGGCTGGTCCAGATGAGGCACACCAACTCTCCTGCAGAGAGAAGGGTGCAGGGGTGAGGAGGTGGGCACATGGGGAAGAAATAGCCAGAAATGCACCCTCTTATGGCTGGAGCTGACTTTCTGGAGAGGCTGGAGGACCCATACTCTGGCCTAGTTAAGAATATAGGCTTCTGCCAGGAGAGGGGAAGGGAAAGAGCGGGGTGAAGGTCAGGGAGCAAGCTGGCAGGGCGGGGCTGCCCCAGGCACCCCACTCTGGGCTCAGCCATGTTCCAGGTATGTCGAGGGGTCTA
>NW_007727348.1:111722-158791 GCF_000696425.1 Galeopterus variegatus
CTAGAAGGTGGAGAAGGGGGCAGGATCCCTGCCCTTGGAGGAGAGGGTCTCAGTCTGAAGAGGAAGACTGGGTGAGCTCCCCAACCCCAAGCAAGATCCAAAGACTCCATACACAGCAGCGCCCAGCACACAGTAGCCCTGACTATAGGAAGGGGGTCGACATGCACTGGACTAGATGGACTCAGAAGGGGAGGCTTGCTGGGGACACAAGTGCTGAGCAGGAGAAGGAAGGGGCGGAGGAGGAAGAAGGGAGGGAACAGACTGAAGGAACCCTGCAAAGTACAAAGGGATTGTAGTGCTGGTGTTTTAGGTGAGGGAAGCAAGGCTCAGGGAGGTGAAGTTACTTGTCTCGGGTCCCACAGCAGGTCAGTGGCTGAGCTGGGGCTCACACTCAGGTTTCAGACTCCTAGTCTGTGCATTACATTGCATGGAGGCAGAGGTTCAGGTGGGAGGCTGGCCAGAAGATGAAATGCTAGAAGGAAAGCAGAAAACTCAGGCTTAAAGATGCTGCTGCATCAGCAGTCCGCTTTCTGACAAAGTGATATTGATTGTAAGGGGCGAGCAATATTCTAAGGGGTCTCTCCTTTGCTAGCCCTGCCTAATTCATGAGCTCCCCAGGCTCCCCACCCCAACAGCTACCTACGGAGAAGAAATAAGCTTGGCACAACTCCATTCTCTCACCCTCTGCCAAGGGACTTCATAGTTCCTCCTGGGAGTCCCCAGCATGTGCCCAGCTTTGGTCCCCTTGGAGCCCCAGCTACACTACTGCATTTGTCCCAGTTATAGTATGGTGGAGGGTTGAGACTCTAGGGTTGCAAGTTACAGAAACCCACTCAAACTAGTATTTAAGTAACAAGGGGCAATTTACTAAAAGGACACAGAGGTGTCTTATAGAATCCAAGGGCAGGAGTATGTCAAGCCTCAGTAAGGCCTGGTATCAAAGACAGGAAAGCACCAGTCACCGGGAATCCCAGCTCACCATCCCTCCCTGATGCTTTTTCCTGCACCTCTGCCTGATTTCTTTCTCTGGACAGACCTCATGACTCAAGATGACTACCCATAGCTCCCAAATGTACCTGCAGAGACTGTCCCTAGGCTCTGATTCCAATACCCCAAAGACTGAATTCTCACCGGCACAGCTTGGCTCAGGTGCCTGTTCTAGTCCAGTCAACCTTGATCCAGGGGGTTGTTGGGTCACATTACTGTGTAAGAGCAGGACAGTAACTCCAACAATCATCCATCAGGGCAGTGAAAACATGACTGGGTGGGAGTGCAGCAGATAAGGCTGGGCGTGGACTGGGGACATTACTGTCTCAGCAGGTGCTCTCGGGGTGTCAGGGCCTCAACCTGCACCCGAGGGGAGAGTTATTCAGTGTGTCAAACACTATAGCTCAGGGGGCCGGCAGTGGCTGAGGCAAACCCTTGAATGGGAACTTAGAACTGAAGGGCAGGGGGCTTCAGCCTGGCCCCTGGCCCTGCAGGAGCCAAGATGGGCAGGAGCAGGCCAGCCTGGGGGGCTGGAACCCTGGCTCGGAGCCTGCTGGGCAGGCGGTCCAGCCTCTTCGGCTCCAGGGAGGTTGTCTGAGGCTGGGAACCTGTACTTTAGAAACTTGACTATTTTCATGCTGTTTGTATTTTCTGTAATTACTTCCCTTTTGTTCTCCCTTAGTGTTTATGGAAGTGCTTTGTGAAAATGCCAGCGGATCTCAGCAGTACTGAGAGGAACCAGCAAAAGGGGTTTTGTCTCTTCCTGAGCTCAGGGTAAAAGAGACACATCTCCTGGAGCCTTATAATAGAGTGGCAGGAATGTGGCCAGGAGGACTAGGCCCAGGATTGCAGCTGGGAGGGCCCCCCCGCCCCCACCCCCATTCCCCCAAGGACCTCTCTATGAGCTCCCTCTCAGATCTGGGTCAGCTCTGGGCTCCCTTTGAACAAAGTCTGTTGTCTTGAACTCAACTGGGCTAGTCGGTGGAGCTGCCCGTTCATTGCCCCATCCTGGGAGGCAGCCAAAGCCACTCTCAGGCCAGGCTTGGACGTGAACTCCTGAGGAAGCTGCTCCCTGTGCCCCTAGATGCTCCTCAGGTGCAGAAGCTGGGAGAGGAGCCCAGCAGTGGCCTGGCTGGATCACCATAGGTGCTGCCCAGGGGAATTGGCCCTCTCTTGGGACCCAGGGAATGGGAACTCAGCACCCGGGATAAGTTCTCCTTTGATCCTGGCCTCCACTGGATTCCAAGTCTTCCTCCAAGTTCATCTTCCCCAGCCCTGACTTTTTGGTGGGCCTACCTTAAAAATTCAACATGGGCATCAGAAACAACCCAGTTCCTCACTAGGTTCAGAGACCTGCTCTGTGGAGAGGAGATTGGTAAGACCCTGGTGTTAGAGATGAGAGGTATCTCTGTGGTTTCACAGAGGGGAGAGGATGAAGATCCAAAGTGGTAGAAAGGACCTGGGGTAGAGTTGTGGAGTCTTTCACCTTCTGATATTAGATTATTTGTAAGCAAATTGTTACCACACATCCCTGGAAGTTCCTGGCCCTGTCCCGCACCATGGCCATTCTTAGCCAGATGGAGTTGCCCTGGGTGGCTGAGCAGCTCTGAGGAGGAGTAAGGTGTCTGCAGACAGAGAACCAGCAATGACATGGGACATTAGGTGCTGATGGCTTTGCCAAGCAAGGGAATTGCAATTAAGGATGTGTTGGGTCCCTCGGAGGGCTGTCAAACAAGGCATCCAGAACAAGGGTCAGGAAGTTGAGGGCTTAGTCAAAGCTGCTGGAGGATGGAGTAGGCAGAGGGGAACCAGGACATGGGTGAGGGGTGCAGGCTCCATCCTCTTGTCCTCTCGGCACGCCTGTCGACAACAACAACAACATACTAAAAACAGCACCTGTAACTTATGAGTTCTTAACATGCCTGCACTGGGAGGTAGTGCGTGCCATTATCTCCATTTTACAGATAAGATAAGGAAACTGAGGGTTGAAGGTTAAGTAACTTGCATCAAGCTCTTAGATAGTGCAGATATAATTCAGGCCCAGCTCCATCTGGCACCAAAGTCAGGACCCACAGCCACCTCACTGATGCCTCTTCTGAGATTTTCCCCAGCCTGGGCTCCCCTGACTTCAAGGACCATGGGCCAACCCTGCCCCCAGTGTGGGGCTTAGGTTCTGGGTGGGAGGCCTGGGGGATTGAGAGCTCACCCACACGCCCTGTCAGCCACATGGTGGACACCACCTCTCCACCCTGGCTTGGGGGAGGCAGAGCATGAACATCTGTCCTGGAAGTCATGTGGAGGCCATTCCAGGGGAGGTGGCAGCCCCAGGAAGATGGGAAGTGAGGAGGGGTGCATGTGCCACCCGGAACCTGTGTCTGAGTTCCCCTCTTGCTCAAACCTCCCAGCTGGAGAACCCTGCTCCTACTCCTCCTTCCCATTATCAAGCTCATCCGTATCTATACCAGGCATGCCTGGAGGAGGGGCACCTCCACCCCCACTTCCCAGCCTCCCTCGGCCCTGCTCATCGCACACACCCACCATGCCCCAGAGCCACCCTGAAGGCAGGTGAGGTGTGAGAAGCAGCCAGTAGGAACCCTGCCCTATTCAGCAGCTGATCATTTTGCACTCAAAACGGAGGAGGGGAGAGGGGCAAGCACTGGCTACTGCAAGAGTAAGTGTTTTGAGGGAAAATGCACCATGTGGTTTTGGCAGTGGCAGCAACAGAAATAAAATCATTTATCTGTTCAACAATATTTTTCACTTCGTATATTCTATTTTTATCTCTATTCCATTTGTTTTTTTATTTTTATTTTTTTCCAACAGTTTACCCTGACAGATGGGCATTTTTTTTAAATCTCCCATTTCTCTGTACATCATGTTTTTGTTTAACTCTACGTTTTTGAGCACATGGAGCATATCTATAATCATTGCATTGGTATCCTTGTGTGCTAATTCCATCATTTTTCTCGTTTTGGGGTCTGTTTCTGTTGATTGATTTTTCTTCTGGTTATGAGTCATATTTTCCCACTTCTTTGCATGAGTTAATTTTTTTTTTATCAGATGACAGATATTGGGAGTTTTACACTGTTGAGTTCTGAATTCTGTTGTATTCCTTTAAAGAGAGCTGAACTTCATTCTGGCTCGCAGTTATTTGAGATCACTTTGATCCTTTTAAGACTTGCTTTTAATCTCTGTTAGAACGGGTCCAGGGCAGCCTCTGGTCTAGGGCTAAGGTGGCATCTTTCTGAGGACTCAATCCAATGCACCGGGTACTACAAGGTCTCTGCACTCGCTGGTGGGAATCTGAACTGTTCCCAGCCCTGCACAAGCTCTGGGAATTGCTCAGTCTACTGCTTTCTGTCAGTTCTTTCCCCAAGTTGTGCTGTTTCTCCCCAAGCATGCACAAATCAGTTCAGCCAAACTTTTGAGAACCCTTGACAGATTTCTGGAACTCTCTGCGCACAGCTCCCTCCTCTCCAGTATTCTTCCTCACAAACTTAGCCTCCCCAAACTCGTTTCTCTCTCATCCATTCCATCGTGCTCTGTCTGGGGGCCTCCTCCTTTACTGTGGCCTGGAAACTCTTTCCGGGGTAAACTGAGGCAGCGGTAGCCCTTCACCTACTGCCCTTCTCTTGGGACCATCATTCTATGGTGTCTGCCACAGTCCTAGAGTAGTTGTTCCATCTATTTTGTCCAGTTCTCAGCTGTCTTCATCAGGAGGACAATTCCCTTAACAGTTAATCCTTCATAGGCAAAAGGGGAGGCCTCCTGTTCAATAAATATTTATCGGAGAATTCTCAGATGGGATTTCCAGGTGTGCCAGGCTCTGCTCTAGGTTCTGGGGATACGGCACTGAACTAAATGGATGGACAGAAGATCTGCCAGCAAGGAGATAATATTCCAGTGAGCAAGGGACAGAAAATACACAGTAAAAACAAATAAAATAAATAATTGTGTATCATGTTGGAAGACCAAAAGTGCTATGGGGAAAAAAAAGAGGCTAAGAGAGAAATGAAGAGCCAAGAAAGTGAGTAGAAATTTTAAATAGGGTGCTTAGGGAGAGCTCGGGGAGAAGGTAAAGGTAGCAGAGTTCTGAAGGTGAGGGAGGAAGCACCGGGCAAAGGCCCTGGGGTGGCAGCAGGCCTGGCCTGCTCAGGGAACAGCATGGAGCCCAGTGTAGCTGCAGGGTGTGCGTGAGAAAGAGACAAGGCTGGGGGACAAGGTAAGGGCGGCCGACTGCGAGGAGCCTGGTAGGCTGCAGAGGATTTGGACTTTGACTGTAAGCACAATGGGAACCCCTGGAAGACTTCAAGCAGAGACAGGACACGCTCTGCCATTATAAAAGGCTCTCTCTGGCTGCTGTGTTAATACGCTGGGGAGTGGTGAGGGAGTCATGGAGACAAGAGGAGACAGGAGCTTGGACCCGGGTGGTGGCCACAGAGGTGGAGGGAAGTGGTGGGATTCTGAATATCATGTTGAAGGACTGAAAGAGGGAGGAGTCAAGGATGGCTGCTAAGTTGTTTGGCCTGAGCAACGGGAAGGAGAGAATCATCACTGGTTTGATATAGAGAAGGCTGCAGGCAAAACAGGTTTGCAGGTGGATGGAGATCAGCTTGGCTATGGACACGTTAGTTCCGAGATGCCTACTAGACATCCAAGTGAAGGTATCCAGGGACCAGCTGGACACACAAGTTAGAAATTCAGTGGAGAAATCCAAGAGAGAATGGAGGGAACCAAGCTGGGGAATGAACCCACCGGTGAGGGTCTTGCCTAGTGATTCCCAAGCCTCACCAGAGAGTTCCTTGAGCACCCTACTCCACGGAACAGCCTTCCATCTCTGTGGAAAAGAACAGGAGCTGGCAAGCCAAGCTGGGCTCTTCAGAAGCTAGCTCCTACCTCTTATTCCAAGAAAGTTGGTCCAAACCAGCTGAAGGCTGTCAGCTGCTGGCCAGGCCTTTTTTAAACAGAGTGCATCACTGCCCAGGAACCACACTCCAGGACCTCCAAGAAGCTGCATCAGCGACCCTGTCCCCCAGGGGCCCATATTCTGCTCTTCACAGGATACCCTGGGCTCTTGGGATGGCTCACCTTGACACCTGCCTTAAACACTGCATCTCCCCTAACGCTGCCCCTGCTGGCCGGGACACCTGTTGGCTGTTTCCTGAGCAATCCCTGCCAGATTTCTGGCTTTAGCTTCTCTTCCCTGTGCCTCACAGGTGGGTATGACTCAGGGGAACATTCCTCCCACTCCCTGTAGAGAGAAGGTCTAGCAGCCCCGGGATCTGAAAGTCCTTCCAGATACCTAATCTCCATCCTTACTACTTTTACCCTGTGTCCTTTTATCCTGACAGCTCTGCAGCTGGGACGATCACCCTCCCACGCCCTGCTCTCCCACTGCTTCTGTCTGCCCTGTTTCCCCCTCCTCTTTGCCTTCTGCTCTCTTCCATCCCACCCATTCTCCCTCTCCGCACCCTCTCTTCTGCTCTCTCACCTCAATCATTCCTCTCAGACAGTTTAGAGGAGCAGACGTGAAACTCTTGCTGACTCTGGCGAAGGGCTTTTTCTCTCTTACCCTGGGGAGGTCCTCTCCACTCCACACTGCTCCCTTGTACCTTGTCCGCTGCTGTGCCCCACTGTCCACACGCTGTCCTGACCTGGCAGAAGGGACAGCTGGCCCCTCAGGAAACTAATGCCTTCACCTCCACAGTGACCGCCTCTCCTGTTCCCCCACCCCTCACACACACACACGTGCGCGCGCACACACGCACACACACACACACACACACACACGCACACACACTGCTCCTTACACGATGGTTAGGGCAGTGGCCGAGCAATCCACGGTTCCTTTTTCTTCTGCCGCTGCAGTAAAATACGGACAGCAGGAACCACAGGAGAAATGAGGCATGAAAATTAATCTGCTTTACAATCCTCATGAATATTTAAAAGCTGATGAATATGTAACTACATTTTTTTCCTCCTCCATTAGTGTCTGCTTTTGAGTTACTCGATAGTTCCCTTTGGTTCCTTTGGGGGCTGGTTGGCTAGACTGATTTTCAAATTGGTTTTACAGGTGCCTATAGCTCCTGGGTTCCCTCTACCCCCAATCCTGAGAAGAGGATTTGTCCCTTGAGAATTCACCACAAAGGCCTGACAGGGGGAGACAGAGAGAGAGACAGGGAGGGAGAGAAGCTACCCCTTTCTACCTTACCCGTGGGAGCCCAGAGTAAAGGGGCGATGCTGAGCTACGGCACAGGCACGCTGGAGAGGCACTCACAGAGCACAGCCTTTTAAAGATGAACCCCCTCCTTCTTCCCTGAGACTTGGTTTCCCCTCGAAGACAATAGCAGACCATTGCTGTCCAGCCATCAGGAGGCTTTCAGGGCTCTAGTCCAAGATGTCCTCGAAAGGCCAAGAAATCAGTCAGCAAACTGTTTCTTTCCGCTTAGAAGAATCCCATATTAAGATCATGGCATGGTACTTTGCAACCATCTCCTGGCTCCTAAGACCAGCCACTCCCCTTGCAACCACCCTTTGGAGCACCTGGGCCACCTCCCTGGCCTCTCCATTCCTCTTTGGCTACTCTGGGAGCCTGCCTCCACCCACTCCAACCATCTGGAGTGGCTGGGGGTGGGAAGGCTGCTCACCCACCTACCCACAGCCATCCATCACCGCGGAGCAGAGCAGAAGGAGCAGCAGGGCATCTTCCCAGAGCAGCAAGATTTTTCCTGGAGCCTGAGGCAGGATCCGCAATGAACTGGCATCCTGTCGAGGGAAGGCTGGGGCCTGGCTGGAGGAGGAAGGCACCATGGGGTGGGGCAATGAACTGTGGGAGCCAGCCATCTTGCCAGTTCCAGAACCCAGCCCAACTTGGTGGCACAGTATGCTGAGAGTCCTAAAGCTCTGCAGCCACCAGACAATTCCAGGTCCCACAGCCACCTCCTGGAGTTCCAAGTCAGACAGAATGCTGCTAAGCTCAGTGTTCACGCCCCACACCTGTCCCCAGCCTCTCCATCCAATCTTCATTTCATGCTGTTTTGATCACATTTCCTCCCTTGCAATGATCCTCAGGGGCTCCTTAATTTCTAGCATATCAAATTCACTTCTGACCTTCCATCTCAACTATCAGCTATCCTGGGCCCCTTGCTCACCCCTGGGCCCAAATAACACATTCACCATCTCAAGCCTTCACCCCTTCACCCCCAGCTCTCCATTTCACCTTTCATGGTGTCTGCCCTTTCCTTCCTTCCATACTCCGCTCAGAACTGCCTCCATCGGGAAGCCCTCCCTGATTAACCCCAGGCCTGCTGCAGGAATGAGCCTGTCATCTCTGCTGGGCTCCCAGTGCTTCAGTGCAGAATCCATGGGCTATTCATTGGCACCATCTTTACATGTGTGCAATGTGGAAAGAGCTACTTGTCATTCAGTGTCTTTTACACCAGCACCAGCACGCAGATGGCAATCAGTGTCAGCAGCCTCCTCCTAGGACATCAGTCTGCATGGAAACGCTCATTCACCCCTGCCTGCACAGCAGCGTCCCTCCATCCAGTGCGAATCACCTGTCCTGCTGCCAGGAGCTCCCCAATGCAGCGGCCCAGGCCCCTTCTCCTTCTCAAACTCTCCTCTCAACTCCCGCCCTGGGACCTCACACATAGGACCTGTGGATTCCCATGCAGACTTGGCTAAATCAGAGGAATTACCCAGCTTGACCTAGGGCAGGAGCCCAACCAGCAGGTCAAGAAAACTGGCTCTGGACCCAGCTCTGCCCTGCAACCATAGTTCTCCCAAGTGAGCTAAGCGGC
Organism: Galeopterus variegatus; assembly: GCF_000696425.1. Classification (NCBI taxonomy): domain Eukaryota; kingdom Metazoa; phylum Chordata; class Mammalia; order Dermoptera; family Cynocephalidae; genus Galeopterus; species Galeopterus variegatus. Next base: position 120,512 of record NW_007727348.1, read on the forward strand.
CATCTCTATATAGGGATCCGAACCCGTGGCCTTGGTGTTACCAGCACCGCACTCTTCCCCGCTGAATGTTTTTGAGTCTCAGCTTTTTCACCATTCAGATAGGGATAAAGATCTGTCCTTTCATCAAAGCATTATGGTGAGAACCAAATGTGAGAATGCTTTGTAAAGTATGGAACACTATGTAAATATTAGACATCTCACCTATCATCATAATTGATAAGGCAAGATGTTACCATCAGTGAGTTACATCCCCTAACCCCCTTACACACCCCCATCTTGGGGATTCCTTTCATCTGGCTCCCCCTCCCCCTGGCCAGGGGAGGGACAGGGATGCCCACTTGTTCGGGTGCCCCTAATGATCAGCAGCTCATTATCTATGACAGGTCCCCCAAGTGGCACCGTCACCTTCAACCCTGGCCTCTCCCTCAGCTTCCAGCTGCCTCGCAGCAGGAACAAGAGTGTGCCTTGTCAGACAAGCCTGGCATCCCCGTAGAACAGGCTGTAAGCATAATTACTCGCTGGAGAGGTGCACAGGCCCCACCCTTATCACAGAGCAGCTGCCACAGCTGTATTGTCATTGCTGCACAGCTGAAGGCTGAGCGGCCCTGGTCCCAGGAAGCAGGAGCAGTTCTCTAGGTGAGTAGGGCCAGGTAGCGTCCTTGCCGTGAGCAGCTGGGAGGCCTCTAGTAGAAACCTGAAGGGAGGGGATTCCACAGCCCAAATAAATGCAAGCCTGGCTTCTCTCCTCCTTTTTATCACCCTCCAGTGGCCCCTAACTGCCCTGAGGCCCCCCTCTGTATGTACCCACTGTAGGCTCCCTATCTACTATCTCTGACACCTCTGCCCTGGCACCCAGATGGGCCCCTTATTGTCATCACCGCCCTCCCCTGCCCCACTGCCCCCAGGGGCTGAGTTGTCACCTGTATCTCAGGTGTGATTCTGGCATCAGCCTAGGCATGTGGCAGTGTCTGGAGATGCAACAGGCATTTAGGGTGGGTCCTGTTCCCCAGAGCCAGGTGCAGGGCGAGACAGCTGCGACCTCCCACACCTCCCCCTCACCCACCTGCCTTCTCAGAAAAACCACTCCCAAATAGCTCTTTGGAGGGTTATGTGTTTTCCTGCCACCACCATCCCTCCCCCCCCCCAGTCGCATCAGCCTGCAGACATGACTGACTTCACACCGTGATCATCAGCTCTCCTATCCTTGCAGTATTTCCCACAGGGGAGACGACCCAAGCCCCTGGGTCCAGCGGTGGTCTGCGTCCTCCACCTACCTGTCTCTAGACGGTGACCACTCTAGAAAGAGATGGGGAAACTGATCCCTGAGCCAGGCACCTGACTCTCTCACCTCATTCCTGTGTGGACCTAAGCCAGGGCTTGGAGAGGAGATGAGGGTGTTTGACAGTCCCAGCGGGGCTGTCAGAGGCAGCAGGGCAGCCTGAGACACTTCGCTGTGCGTCCTTCTGGGAGTCTCACCCTGTGAGGAGCAGAGGCCTTGAAGGAGGCAGATTCTGCTTTCCCCCTCACTGTGCAGAATCACCTCCAGGAAAGACCAAATCAAGCCCCTTCCTCCCCCAATGCTCCTCCTTACATCCCACCCCCTGCCAGGCTGGGCCTCAGGCCGGGGCCTGCAGGGATCATGCTGTCCTCTCCTGAGCAAGGGGTGGGCTCCTCCAAGGAGCTCCAAGTCTTTTCTGGGACACCAGATCCCTGCCCAAAAGATACCCTGCCTGGTGCCATTTCAGAGCTTCTAGGGGATTATGCCGAAAATCTAACTCCAGACTGAAACCCAAGCCATACCCTTCGGTCTAGGATTCTAGGACATCCACACCAAAGGACAGTCCCTCCCTCTGAACCCTGACTCCTGAGCCTCACCCAGCCTTTCCCCACTACAGCTCAGCTCCTGGAGGACTGACAGCGTGAGTGGGAGGATGCATTGAGACAAAGCAGCTGTGATTAGCTGCCATCAATATCTCTTAAAGGTGCGTTCTCTGGAAAGCTGGCAGGTGCCTCCTGCTCCCCCGCCCTCCCTGAGCCAAGTGGAGATCCCCCCCTCCCCAGCTCTAGCTTTCCTTGCTCTCTCTTTCCCTCCCTGCTCTGGCCATATCAGCCAGATGGATTATGTCTTATTTCTCTAGGATTTGGCTGCAGGAACCAAACAGCATTTAAGGCCATTGATTGTTCAAAAGGCCAAGTGTATAATGTACCAGAAAATTAGTTTGGAGTGCCCAGCAGGGGAGCAGCTCAGCGCTTGCCTCAGATTTACTCTGCTCTGACGGGCTACAGTGGGGATACGGTGGGAGCCAGCGTACCCTTCAGTCTCTTCAGGAGTTTCTGGGAAGCCATCCTCTCCTCATGGCCAAGCTGGGGCCCCCTTACCTGCTACTTTACACAGGTGCACCACGTTACATCAATACCCTCCCTCATTTCAGCCCCACTTGCTTGTTCCCTTCCTTCCCTCTCTCTCTCCCTCTCTCTGTCTCTCTCATACACACGCACACACACACACAGAGTACACTCACATTACACACACAGTATTAGAAAAACATGCCTGCACACTGTACACACATGTACATGAGACAGCCCCATGCTCACTGATGGAGCACGCCACAGACACTGTCACCTGTATTATATACGCATGAGACTCTCTGAGCATCTGGATACAGGGCTTTCCCTTTGCCTGAAGAATCTGGTGCTTAGGTGAGTGCCTGACACAGAATAGGTGATCACTGACGTTTACTGGATCACTCAGAACAGCTTATTGGCTGAATAGATGTAAAACCATGGACAGCTCCCATCTGACTCTGTCCCTTTCCACTCCCTCCAAGATTTTTAGTCACCTGACCAAAAAAAACCAGTTCACTGCCAACTGGAGTCACTAATAAGCTGGTAATTGCAACAATGGCTTTCATTTTTTGTTTTTGGTTTCTTGGGGGTGGCTTCCCTTTAGGGGCATCCGAACCTTTGACCTTGCTGTTATTAACTCCACACTCTAACCAACTGAGCTAACCAGCCAGCCCTGGCTTTCGTTTTTGAGTGTCTACTATGCAACACTCATGAGGCAAGCTCTTTGTATGAATCATCTCACTTGGTCCTCACAAATTCCCAAGATAGGTACTGGTATTCCCACCCTACACATGACAAAACTAAAGCTCCTAGAGACAGAGTGATTTCCTGCAGTTCTCATTGAGCTTGTCTTAAATAACAGAGGCAAGTGTACCTAGTCCAGAGGCCTCTGTTAAATTGTACATACTTAATATGATTATAAATCCACCAGATGGGGTTTTCCCCAAAAGCAGAGGAGAAGAGATTGATGCCTGTCAACTCACAGCCGCAATCCCTCAACGTCAGCCCATCTCACACCTCCTGTCTCCACTGCACCCAGCCCCAGCCAGCCTGATGGAAGCAGGAAATGGGTGCTGGGTTAGTTCCTGAGCCTGAAAATCAAGATCGAACATAGCCAATGTCATGAGAATCTGCAAAGGGGAAACTTGAGTGGCTCTAAGAAGTATGTGCAAGTGACATAAAGTTACACAGACTCTCCAGGTTTAAAGAAAGGAGGAGGGCCAGGACATTGCCAGAAGCAATGATCCAGACTTCTTCCTCTTCCCTCTTTGGGACAAATGAATGAAAATATTGAGAAAGATAAAAATATTGAAGAATGAAAATATTGAAGAAGTTTACCGTCTTCAATATTTTCATTCATTCGTCCCAGAGGGAAGAGGAAGAAAGTTGGACCATTGCTGGACCATTGACTCAGTTCATTGAAAGAGATGATTAACAGTGGTAAAGATGGCTGAAGAACTCAGATTAGGCAAAGAAATACTCCTGTAAGAAAACAGAAAATGGTTCTGTAAAGGGCTGAACCACACTCATGTTGCAATGGACAGAAGAGAGCATCTGCATTTATTGTGTCTTCCAGGTGAAGCCAGATCATGCAGCGCCTTTGGCAGGAAAAGGGTCATCAGTGAACCACTAAGGCCCAGGCTGACCCGGGATCAGAGAGCCAACATCTGCCGGGGAACTTCAACTCCCCAGACCCAAGAAGTGGCTCAAAAACAGGAGAAAAGATCACAGGTCATGTGGTTTTTAGCATCAGTGCCCACTTGTCCCCACCTCCATCCCCTGTCAAATAGCCAGTCAAGCTTCATTTCACATGCCAGGATTCTGAAACCTTTGAGAAATCTTCTGTACCACGTAAAATCTGGGACCTAAGGGACAGTGAGTGCCTATAGCATCCTGCACTGAGGAATGTTTTAAAAGGCTTTTGATCCAAAGCAAAATCACCTATTTTGGTGCCTCATGTTTTTCTCCAGACTTGAATGCAAGTCTGGAGAATGATGTCAGGCTGTGGGGGTGTTTCCAAAGGATACAGTTCACCCTAAAAGGATAAACACTTGAGACTATGTGCCATCAACTTCCAAAGGGGAGCTCCAAAAGTGTTTTGACAGTGTGACATGATTGGAATAGGTGTCAAGCTTTCCAAGTAGGCCACATTGAAGGGAACAGCACTCACTCGGATGTAAAAGTTTTAACATGTGAGAAAAAAGCTGAGTCTGATTTCCCATTGCCACATCAGCAGCTACCCACTAGTGGTGGATCCCAGAGTTCTCCCGATGTTCATTGATCATGGTCTGAAGAAGCAAGAAGGCAAGGACATTTTGGTGATGTGGACAGCACCCTCTACTTGGAGTCAGGAGACCTGGTTTAAATTCTAGCTTCACCTTTTACTACCTGTGTAACCAAGGGCCTCAGCCCCCTTTTTTTCTTTCCCAACTGAACCCCTTTGAGGTTATTTTTGTGTGTGTGTGTTTGTTTGTTCATTTGGAAAATGGTAACAGCCAAAATCCTCACCTGTTGGGATTGTGAGTCTAGCTAAGCGAGATAGAAGACCCAGCACAGTGCTTGCCACGCCGTATGCACTTGATGTATGTTAGCTGATTCTTCTGGGGGAAGGGTTCAGGTAGCCACAGGTCCTGGGTGAAGGCCTAGGAGTGGTCCTAGGGCCTTAAGAGAACAAGATGAGGATGGGCTTTGACGAGATTGAGAAGAAGGACATGAATAGAGGGAGGGGCATGAACCTAAGGGTCAAGCTTAACCTGGATAAATACTCGGTCTGAGACTGGGTTTTACCGCAGGGACACGGGAAGGAGATAAAGTTTCATCATTTATCAAAATTAACCTAGAACCTGAATTCAGCAGGAGAAAAAAAGCAAAGTGTTCTTAGAAAGATATTCATCGGTGTCATAGTGAAGGAAGGGTCCAAAGGGGCAGCAAAAGAGGCAGTTAAACAAGAGGAGGAACTCCCACCCAGGGTGCACCAAGTCCTCAAACAGTCTAGTGACAGGGGCTCTAAAGTCTGCAAAGCTACGGGAGACAAGCAAGTGGGTAAAGACAGAAGAACGGATGAGATGAACTCGTCAAGAAGTAGTTTCTGCATCTCTGAAACTCAGCAAGTCCAGATCTATCTTAAGAGCAGCTTTCCAACATTGGGAGGGGGCTCCGTGAAGCCCCGGGAAAACGCCAGTGTGGCAATTTTGTGGTGAGCAGCAGCGCTAATGAGTGCCAAGGATAACAGTGGCTTCTTAATGGAGCCCTTAATGAAGACTCATTTCGGGTTTTATTAACGTAGAGAAAAAGCACACACTTTTTTTCCCCAGCTCTCAGAGAGCAGGAAGAACAAAGAGCAGCCCCGAACATGAGGCTGAACCCATTTCTGGGATCCTGTTTGGGGTACCACAGCAGGCTCTGGGAAGCAGTCTGCAAGGGTGGGCTCAGGACCCTGAAACCCTCCTTTGCCTTTTGGAGAATCTCTTTGTACCCCCAGATTTCACAACGTCTTAGAGGGAGATTTCCAGCTAAGCTTAGTCATGCAATTTGCAAGCAAGCCGTAAATAAAAATTCAAAGGAGACCCATCCCCAAGGCAGTGGCAGTGATTTAACAGGCCAGATAACTCTCATTAAATATTTAATTAGAATGCAGTCCCACCAGAGCTTTTTCACCACGAGGTACTTAAAAAAATGCAGCCCTCTCAGCAGAGGACTAGGCCAGGTCTCCCCTATTCAATGTTGCTCACCTATTACCTGTTGGCTTCAAATGCAGCTAGAGGGATCCAGGTTAGACCTACCAAAGAACCTAAAGTTCTTGAAATATAGAACTTTAGGACTTGTAGACAACCTTGGAGGTCATCTAATCGAAGCCCCTGTTTTATGAGGAAGCTGAAGCCCAGAGAAATTAGAAACTCACCCAAAAATCAACAGCCAGCTGTGGCTGAGCCACAATTCTGGACATCCTGGGCAGTGCTCCCCAAGACACCACCCTGTGCCCCTTGCTGGACTCCCTCTCCCAGGCCTCTAAAACCTGGCTAATTGACCATCCTTGGGGCCAGGCTGGCATGACATCTGGGGGTACTTCTGGGCTGGGATCTTGAGGTATCTCTGTGGCCCCAATAATAGCCCAGAATGGAGCTTAGAGCCTGCTTTTGCACATCGTAGATGCTCAATCTCTCTTTGTTGAATGAAATAGGAGATCCCCATTTTGTAGGTCATTGACCCCCTATACTCAAATAGGAAGCCTCAAGAGAGGAATGACAATCATCCCCAAATAGCCCTACTGTTACCTCAGCCACACTTGTAAGCCCTGTGCCAGTAGTTAATGCATAATTACCAAGTTATTAAGATGAATGTCCTGGGAGCCTATGAAGTGGGTGGTAGAGGGGGATTTTTTTTCCCATTAGCCTGAACCCTCCAGGATGGGGACTGTCTCTGCTTGGCACCTGGGGAGACCCAGGACAAAGAGGAATCAGTTTCTGCCTAGGATGATCCAGCCTGATGAGAATCAGCCTTATCTCTCTCTCTCTCTCTCTCTCTCTCTCTCACACACACACACACACACACACACCACACACACACACACACACACACACACGAAAAGATAACTGTGCAGTTGCTGAGTGACTGCTGTGTGCCCCCGCACCATGCTAGGTGTTTAACCCGAGTTACTTCTCATTTAATTCTAACACATCATTGCAAGGTAGGTATTATTTTCCTTCTTTTAACAGATGAGGAGAATGAGACACAGAGTGAGACACAAATGGCTTAAGTCAATTGTCCAATGTTGCGCAGCATGGAGTTGGTAGAGCCAGAAGAAGCAGGTCTGCCTGGCTCGGCTCTACTGCCAGTCACACGCGGGCATCTGCAAACTGAGTCCCTCAGTGCCCAGGGACGTCGAGCATCGCTATAGTCATCTCAGGAAGTGAATTCTGGAAGGTCTCCCAGACAAGGTTCCCTGGGATTTTTAAGAAAGGTAAGGAGTAGCTAGGGGACCTTAGTAGTAGGCAGCAAACTTATCAGAAAAGAAGCTGACATATACTGAGCAACTGCTGTGTGCGCCAAGCTCTGTGCCATGTGGCTCACGATACAATTTCATCAATTTTCACAACCTTCCCCAGTCAGCATTATGATCCTAAAGAGACTCAGGTTCAGAGAGGACAAGTGACTTTCCCAAAGTCACACAGCTAGTAAACGATAGATTCAGAATCTGAACCTAGATCTCTCTGGTTCCAATATGAGAGGACAAAACCACTACTTGACTGGAGGAGACAGCAGCTGCTGGGGAGAGGCTAAAAAATAGCTAAGAGGCCATTGCTGGAGTCACTTCTCTCTTGGAATAGAGGGGCTTATTTTAGGAGACTTGGCTATGAAAAGGCAGGAGAAGGGGCTGGGTATGCCTTGACTCACATGCATTCTTTCCTGCTGGATCCACCCTTCCTCCCCCAGGGGCGCCCATGAAGATAGCAAAGGAACACATCAATAAAACCCATTAACATGCAATGGGGCTGCACAGCTCACAAACACCACTGCGGCCACTTTCATGTGTTTTCACAGCCCCCGGCACAGCACTGCTTGCCCCGACTGCGCTCAGCATGCCCGTGAGCCCCTCGGCCCAACCTGCCAGCAGCAGCAGTGGCTTTCAAAGGCAGACAGGACAAAGTTCAGGTCCTAACTTGCCCAGCTTAAAGCCTCAGTTTCCTTATCTCTTAAGCAAAGCTAATCATGTCTGCCACACAGGATTGTCATAAGCATTTAAGAGCCTGTCAGCAGCTTCCCTTCAAGGCCACCCTTTGCTGTTCTCTTCTCTAAGCCAAATTGCTACATGGTTCACCAGCCATTTCGCCTTCAATCAGGGAGGGAATAGAGTCAATTCGGGCTCTGATCTGTGTCCAGAGAGGAGAGAAGCTGGCGAGAACTCTATCTCTGGAAAGGGCCACAGGGAGGAGATCCCGGGGGGTATCGGGGGAAGGTCTGTGGCTCTCATGTCTGGGAGAGCCGGAAGAGTCTGGGGGATAGCCCAGGAGATCCTGGAGGCAGAGGGATGGACCCCAGGGCCTGGAAGAACTAGCAGGCAGTTGCCAGGATCAGATCCCCTCTGCATCAGGAGGGCCTGCAAAGAGCCTCCAGCTTTTCTGGGCCCTTAGTGGGGAAACTGAGGCATTTGATCCCTAGGAGGGCTCTCCTTCCTAAAGGGCCTAAAAGGAAGCAGTGACAGAGGATCCGAAGGCCCAAGCTCCATCCACACAAGCTCTCAGTGTGCTGTTAAAGAAAACGGTGCCATGTGAGGCCTCCAAGCCCAGGCATCGGCTGGCCTCCTGCACCTCTTCGGTTCCTCCTGAGGCTTAGAGAAAGCCCAGCTGCCCCCACCCTGTCTTGCCCCTCTCTGGTTTGCCACACATTCCTCTGCTGAAGTCACTGTGGCCTCCTCAGCCCCCAGACCTTCCCGCCGCTGAGCCTTTGCTCACGCGGGCCCCCTTCTCGGTGGTGCCTTCTCCCTGCCTCAGCACCTACCTAAATCTACCCATCTTCCCAGGGTCATCTCAAGAGCCACCTCCTCTGTGAAGCCCGACACTCTGGTGGGGCAGTTCCACTCACTCCTCTGACCTCCCGTGGGTCTTTCTGTCTCTCCCCACTCCTGCTCTGAGCACACACAGCCTGCACGAAAGTCGTTTTCCTCCCCCGCCCCGGGGAGCCCCGGAGGGCAGGGCTGGGTCTGGTTGCCCGTGTCCCCAGCACTCAGCACAGCTGCCCGTGTCCCCAGCACTCAGCACAGCCCCTGGCACATAGCAGGTGCTGGGGAAACACCCGTGACTACTCGCTGAGGAAATCCTCTTCCTTCTTTGCTTTCCTCTCTCCCTTGGCACCACAGGTCCAGTCTGCCAAAGTTGTAGAAATAGGATAGGGGGACCCAGAATCCAACTTTAGATGATGTGCTTGGCCAGGAGGCAGGTGACTTTGCTCCTGTGAAGAGGAAAATTTGGGGGCCCTTTACCCCTCTGTTTTCAATCTCTCAAAGGAACCTCACCTTCTTATTACCCCCTCCCTCCCTCCTCCTGCCAATTCTAAGACCATCTGCCTCCTCTGGAGCTCCCTCCACCCGGGCCTGCCCACCCCTGCACACCTACCCACGCTGCCCCCACCACCAGACATGTAACAGGAAATGTAATTAGGCCTTTCCCCAGGACAGAAACCCCTCTGCGCAGTCGGGCTGCCCGTCCAGCGGGGGATAATTTATGGAAATGGGTAAAGGTGTTTTAAATTATTCAATTTAAATGTAAATAGGGGAGATGGTTTCTCTGAATAAATTGTCTTATTTATGTTCCACCCGACTCCCCTCCCAGGGAAATACGGAGCAGTTTGGAACCCTCTGGAGCACAGGGCCCTCCCTTCTCTTTAAATAATGTGGAACTGGCCCGTGCCCCTCGGGGGTGGTGATTTGAAGACAGAAATGCCCCTGATAACTGCTGTCCCAGTTGGGGTCATGGGACATGCCAGGCTTTCACCAAAGCTGTTTCACCCCACCCCACCCTGTGACAACTTTGGCTGGGCCAGGGCATGTGTGACGAAAGCACACATTTGCAGGGTATGACAATGGAATTCCTAGGGCAGGGGGCAGTGCCCCCCTCCCCTTCTGCCCAAGGTCTCTTCTCATCTGAGCCCCAAGCAGTGGCTGGTTCCACACCTCCCTGATAAGTTTCTTCCTGCTCTGAGACACTTACCAACTCCCTCATCTATTCTTGGAGCATTTCTACCCTAAACAGGATCCCCTAGACACAGGGCTCCCTTGAAAGAAAAGCTCCTCCTTGATACATCTCAGACATTGTTATATGTGCCAATGGAGGGCATTTGAGGGTGGGCCGAGGAACGAATCTTTGGCCCCTCCACACCACCCAGATGCCAGCCTTGCCTTGGGGTTGGGGTCACCACACACATGAGCAACCTGTGACCCATGAAGCTATTAAGGGTATTCAGGGACAAAGGACGAAACATTCAACAACTCAAAGTGGCTCCAATCACACAGAAATTTGCTAGCTCTAGAAACTTGCAGGAAGTGCAGAATTAAGAGCTGGTATGATCTGGAAGCCCAGCCCTGTTTCCCTGGGATTCTTCTGTGTACCTATGTCATCATTGGACTAGACCAGGTGACAGCTGGGGTAGTTAAGGGCCTTAGATTAGATCCACCCACGACAACATTCAGAAAAAACCAGAAGAGAACAACTCTCAGAGACTCTTCCAGAAGAGTAAGGAAGTCCTCCACCCCCAGCCCCCCAAAAAACCTCTGCTTGCATGTCACTGTCTCACTTCTGACCAAGCTCTGACAAGGAGAGGGTATGAGCTTAGGCCAATCCGGTGGTTCAGGAGCCGGGGATATGGCCAGCTCTTCCCCAAGGCACACATCCTGAAGAGAGGTACCAGAGCAAAAATGGGGTTCTATCAGGGAGGAGGAAGCAGGGACTGGATGCTGGATAAACAGTATCCACCGCAGTAACAGTTGAGTGTGTAGAAATTATTGAAATCAATACACATTTTAATTGTTAACCATGTTTGTTTCAACCCTGCACACTTGAACTGGGTCAATTCCTTTCTGCCTAATTCTAAGAGCCAGACTGTTGCCCATCCCCCCAAAAGCAAAGAATCAGACCCATGGCCCAGATTGCAGCCTGGTTGGCAAGATTGGTCCAAATAAGGCACATAGAGGCTGTCCAGCTGCCTTAAATCTTTCCTGGGATGCTCATACATAAAGAGACTGTTTGTCCAAGCCCCAGGATCATCACCACCCTCTGCCATTTATTCATTCATTCTACAAGTATGTACTAACTGCCCACTTTATGCCAGGTGTAAGCTGGGTGCAGGAGGTTCACTGGAAAAAAAAACAACACCACATTTCTGTTCTGTGGACTTACGATCTGTGTAGGAGACTTGAACGTGTTTGTTGTTGGTTGGTTTGGCTGCACGTGTTCTTGCTAAGTTCAGGAGTTTCCAGCCTTATGAGTCACACCTCCCCCAGGTAGAAAACAGAAACTTGATTACCCAGCCTGCTTTGCAGCAAGAGCACAGACATGTGACTCAGGCTCCACCAATCAGATTCACTCATCAGAGACTTTGTTCTAGAAGGGAAGGATTTGAGTGACAAGCAATGCCCAGAATCCATCATGCAGCAAGGATGGTAATGGAGCTAGAAGTGAGAGTAAGATTAAGTTCCTGGCCCAGAAGTGCAAGCAGTGGGGGAGTGACAGTGGCAGCAGAGGCTCCTGTGGTATTTAGTGGGACAGCAGCCCTCAGCTGCAGTTTCCCCATCAGTCTGGTTCTGCATGCAGTGGGCACATGCCTGGAAGCTCAGCCCTGTATGGGTCTCCAGCCCTTCCTAAGATGATATGAGACACCCAGTACTCTTCCAATAAATTCCTTTTCTGCATAGCCACTCAGAATTGGCTTCTTTTGCTTGCAGTTACCAACTCTGACTGTCTCAGTCTGTTCAGGCTGCTATAATAAAATACCATAGACTAGGTGGCTTTTAAACAACAGAAGTTTATTTCTCACAGTTCTGGAGGCTGAAAAGTCTAAGATCAAGGCACTGACAGATTCAGCATCTGGTGAGGGCTTTCAGATTTATAGATGGCCTCTTGTAGCTATGTCTTCACATGGTAGAAGGGCAAGGGATCTGTCTTGGGCCTCTTTTAAAAGGACATTAATCCATTTATGAGGCTCCACCTCCTAAAGGCCCCACCTCCCAGTACGATCACCTGGGGAGTTAGGATTTCAACATATGGATTTGTTGCAGTGAGGAGGGAGACACATTAAGATCAAAGCACTGACAGATGCAGAAGCATGCCCCCTCCTTAGTGAAAGTTACTCATTCTGAAGACTCGGCCCAGGGGGCCCTTGCCTGAATTCCCCCAAGCCCAGGCACGTTGCTCATGGCTAGATCATATCAATCGGAATAGAGGCTGGAGCCTCTGTGAGTCTCTACCTTCTCTTCCTCCCCCAGCACACACACACACACACACACACACACACACACACACACACACTAAACTCTGAACTCTTTGAGAAGACCTGGGCCACATCACAATTTCATTGTTACATCCTCAGGTCTAGCTTAGAACCTGGAATACAGTAGGGGCTCACTAGATATTCGTTGCGGATGTGATCATTGCCACTGTCTTCAATATCTGACATCAAAAAGCCCTCCTATGCCTAACTCTGGACTGAGCAACATACATAGAGAATGGCCCATCCTTGTCCCTACCTTTTCCAGAATCAGCCACTGGGTTCATATCCATGGGCTCCAAACACTACAGTCTCCATCAGAACGTCTCCTAAAATACCACAGAAGTGCCCTCTGACCCCTGCCCAGTTCCCTCATCACCCCGGAGAGATGGCTTTGCATTTACTCTTCAACTAGCTGGTCCCATCTCAGCTTTCGGGCCCACCCCGCTCCACCTTCCCCCAGGCAGCCCTGGACAAGTTTCCTCAGATATGGAGATGATGCTCCAAAGGCCCCTGGAGAGATATGCCCATATGGGCTACATTGCCAACCCATGGGTGTCCCACATCCTGGCCAGCACTGCACACACGCACCCCTTCTACCCCCTCTGCAGGAAGAAGCAGAGAAAATGGACAAGCTTTCGGAAATCAATTTCATGCCCTTGGGCATGATAAACAACCAAGCTGAGAGCAGCCTCCATTGAGGGAGCTAATGGCCTTGTGTATCTGAATGACGCATCATTCCCTGAAAAAGAAAGCCTGGCTCAGACTCTCTCTCCACATGCACCTTTTCTCCGTACACTGGAATAGACTCACACAAATCCAGCTGTACCTTCCTGGGCATGAACAAGACATGCGCTTCCCCTCCCCCAGGCAGTCCACAGCCTCTTGTCAGCAGAGGGACCTGGGCAGGCTCAAGGAGGAAAGCGTCTGGCCCATGACCTCGGCTATGAGTGCTATACCTCAGATGGAGTCAGACCACCAGCATTCAAACCCAGCTCCTCTTCTCACTCTGTGCGTGACCTTGGGCAAGTTACCTAAATAGTACCTACCTCGCCAGGTTCTTTTGAGGATTAAATGAGGTACTGTTTGCAAAGGGTTAAGCATGGGCCTGGCATGTAATAAGTCCTCAGTAATGTCAGCTATTATTATTGTTATGACTCATTGTAGTCAGGAATTTCTTGGTTCATCTAATCTGAATCTTACTCTCTGCCTCTTAAGGCCATTCCAGCTTGTTCTATTCCCTGTGGGCATGGAACTCGGAGACCCCAGTGCTATGTGGCAGGCAGAGTGATGGTGCTGGGAGTAGAAGATCTGTGTTCAATCCCATCTCAAGTCTATTAACCAGGATTCTCTTTCAATCTAGTTGGCACAAGACAAATTCTAAATCCATGATCACTGGCTGTGTGGATGTGCATACATCCCTCTACTTCTCCCAGCCACATGCCACAGCGTTCTTGCTTGCACAGCAGGAGAAGAAAACCTTCCCCAGAAAGTCATGGTAAGGATTAAGTCAGGCGATAACATCTAAGCAAGTGCCTGGGACTTGGCAGGTGATCAGGGATGTTAGGTGAATCTGGATCTGCTCAAACACTCAGAGAGAGAGACTTAGTCCCCCGAGTTTACTCTATCTGAGGACAAACAATGACCCTGTTTTTACAACCTTCCCCTCAAGTCAAACTCAGCAAATTCTGCGATGTTTCTTCAGCCCAAGGAGCACTTATTTAATGGTGAGAAATTAACATCAGGTTTTATCAAAAGTGAGTAAAACCCATGAGTCCCCAAGACTGGAGAGCAGGTCTCCACAGTAGAGCTGTTGTCCAACAGGGGGTTAGTGACTCTGGCAATTGACTTGTGCACCACACTTTACAGTTAACAAATGCTTTCTCACTTACTATCTTACCAAACACTTTCACTACCCAGTTGCCCCAAAGGGAAACCGAAATTGGGGAACCAGCTTGTGCAAAGTGGTAGAGAAGGATGTGAACTCACGTTGGAAGCAGTCTGCCCCATCCTTTCCAGCCCACCATAGACTCTGCAGTCCTCCTGTGACAGCCTGGAAGGCCCATACAGATCCTCCAGCCCAATTCTTGGCATAATGCCCATGCCTAGCACAGAGTGGCTTCCCAATAACCAACCATCTAATCTAATCATCAAACCTAATCCAACTGAAGGGAAAACTGAGGTAAAAGAAGTAGTGAGTAGCCCAAGGTCACGCAGCCGGAAGGTGGTCTGATGGACCTGCTGACAGGAGAACATGAACTCATCCCCAGTGTCAGAACAGGAAGAATCTTAGGAGGTCACAAGGTCAAACCCTGCCACATCCTTCCCTGGCTATCAAAGCCAAGTCCTCCTACCCAGACCTTGGACGAGGAAGACAGAGGCTTCCAAGGCTGGATATAGTCAATTGATTGCAAAAATGTCCCCAAATCCTCCCCTTCCTATATCCATGCCCTTTTGCAATGTAGCTTTGCTGCTTTTCCCCACAAGAGATGGAGTCTATTTCCCCTCCTAATGAGACTCATCTTGACCAATAGAATTCAACAGAAGGAACTGCAAGCCAGTCCTGAAGCTAGGCCTAGAAGGACTCTGCGGCCTCCCATTCTTTCTTAGGACCCTACAGCACCATGTGAACAAGCCCAGGCTAGCCTGCTGGAGAATGGGAAACCAAGTGCAGAAGAGCCCTGCTGTCTTAGCTAAGGCCACCCCAAACCTGCCAATGGCCAGCTGACCCCCAACCTAGATCAACACAGGTGCCTCCTCAACCCCCAGCCAACTACAGATATGTGAGTGAACCCAGCCAAGACCAGAAGAACCACCTCTCTAACCCATAGACTGGTGAGAAATTATAAGTCTTATTGTTTTAAGTCACTGAGTTTTGGGAAGGTTTGTTACCAAGTATGAGTTAACAGTAGTACTAAGAAAAGCCCCCAAGTCATAGCCTTGGAGTAGGTGAGGACTGTGCTCCACCAGGGCCTTGGAGGATCAGGACCTTTTTCTGCAAAGGGCTTGATTGAGCTTCTGCCCCCTCTGGCCCAGGCAAGGGCCAGTGAGGTTAGTTCTAGCTTCAGTCCCACCCTTTCTTCCCACTTTGGTGCCTGAGGTACCATCCCCTGGAGTGTCCAGGAGGGATCAGGGCTCTGCTGTGTTTGGGGAGAGCCACAATGAGAGTTGAGGCTGTCCACAGCCCAGGAAGAGCTCACCTTGGAGACAAAGTGCCAGGGTGGGATCTCCACGGTGGGGAAGCATCCAGGTCCACAGTCTCCCCCTCCCCCAGGAAGAGCAATCAGCCCCTGGAGCCGCAGCAGCACAGGCCGCTTGACATTTGATGGGACTCATTATCAGAC
The DNA here is from genome assembly GCF_000696425.1 of Galeopterus variegatus. Classification (NCBI taxonomy): domain Eukaryota; kingdom Metazoa; phylum Chordata; class Mammalia; order Dermoptera; family Cynocephalidae; genus Galeopterus; species Galeopterus variegatus. The sequence goes on from NW_007727348.1 coordinate 136,180, forward strand.
ACTTATTCCCAATCAGGCCTCAAGAGTCTCTGAGGGCCCCTCTGCTGCCTCCTCATTCCAGGGAGCATTAATGGAGGGCGGCGAGGCGGGGAACCCACTCGGGTCTGAGCAAAGGCCTCATGACCCACTCCTCTGACTCCAGCCCCCTCCTCTCCTACAGAGGCCCCCGGAGCAGAGCTACCACAAGCGAGAGTATGGAGAGTGGGGAACTCCAAAGCTTTTCCACATATATGTTCTCATTTGAATCATATTACAGTCCCTTGAATTAGAAAAGTCACTTTTTATACACCCTGTTTTATAGATGAGGAAAACTGGGGCTCAGTGAAGTGACTTTCCCAGTAGCTCCAAAATAATGGGCAGTGGAGCTGGTAGAACGGCTTGAGGCTCCCGACTCCTACCTGGCCTGGTGCCCTTTCCACAGGGCTTTCTACAATGCCTCTCGCCACTGTGGCTGGTTATGTCTGTAAGCTCCTAGGGGGCAGGTACCCCGGGTAATGAGCTCTGTGCAGTGCTTGGGAAGTTAGTCAGTAGAGGGGAATGGTGGCTTTATCTTTTTTTTTTTTAAAAAAAAAGATGGCCAGTAAGGGGATCTTAACCCTTGACTTGGTATTGTCAGCACCACGCTCACCCAGTGAGCGAACCGGCCATCCCTATATGGGATCCGAACCCGGGGCCTTGGTGTTATCAGCACCGCACTCTCCCGAGTGAGCCACGGGCCGGCCCGAATGGTGGCTTTAGAGTCAGATAGAATTGAAGTCAAATCCCAGATCTACCATTTACCTTGACTTTGGCTTGTCGGTTACTCTCTGAGCTTCAGTTTCCCCACATGTAGATTAGATTATTCTGAAGATTAGAAGAGAGACTGTCTCTGAAGCACTTAGTATTTGCTTAGTGGCTGGCACGTAGTATTTGCTCAATTAAAAGTAGCTACTGTCATTAACATCATAGTAACTAGTTTATGTTTGCTAGTCAAGAAGACTTTCTGATGGCCATATTTCATCAGTTTGTCTCTTCCAGCATAAATGGGCCATTCAACACCACGCTGTGACCCTCTGTTACTATTTTGACAGGTGGTTCCCAGCAAGCACAGGCAATACGGTTCTCCCTCTGTCCACCTGGGCCCAGGTCCAGCCCAGGCCCTGCATCCTGAAGGGCCCTAGGAACACTCTTCCACCAATTGACATTAGGCCTGATCCCCCAGAGACCTGTTGAAATCCATTTCAGTCGCCATAGCTCTCATTTCTATTAAAACTCCATTTGCCAAGAAAGGTAATTATGAATCCTAGTCTTAAATCACTCCGCCACTGAATTATTAAAGGAAAGAATTAAAAATAATCAGGCTTTTTCATTACACTTCATAGCAGGGAAATTAAAGGTGTAAGAATGTATTTTTTTCCTCGAATTTAAGTATTCATTTTGGAGATTTATAGAGGAGTTGAAATGATTCCCTGCATGCCCAGCTCTCCCTTTTATGAAAGGGGGAAAGAGAAAAAAACCTTGTAAAATTAAAAGGCAGATAGAGCGAAGAAGGGGGTTAACATAAAGAAGTACAACTGAGTGTTTTGCATTTTAATACTTTTTTTTCTGTGCAATTACACCATTGAGTGATATGGCAGAGAGAGATTAGACCGCTGCTAATTTCAGATACTGGTGGTGAAATGGCAAGGGGGTCTCTTCAGTTGCTGGGTTGGAAAAGCATGCCAGGACCTCAGAGCTGTCCCTCAGACCTCAAAGCATTGCACACCCAGTGCCATTTCAGTCACCAAGCTCCCCGCACCCTCTTTTCTTCAGGGGAGAACAAGAGGAGGGACCCAGTTCATTCCACAGAAAATCCAAGGCTCTGAGGGTGGGGGAAGCAGCAGCCTAGGACCAAGCAGGAGGGAAACAGGGAAGAACTTTCCAGTTAGTTGTCAGAGCTAGAAGAAGGTCCAACAGAGAGAGATGGGGTGACTCCCCCTCAGCACTCATTGCCCGCCCCCCCGCCCCACACCACCAAGAATGACAGCAGGACACACAACTGTCCAGAGTTAGGGGAGAGACAGGAGGACCCTGGAAGGCCGTGGTCCTCAGAACCAAATCCCAAGGGCCCTGGATGGGTGGGATAAAGGGTTTGATCCAGTCAAGGGAATGCAAACCTGACTCAGGAGAGAAGCAGGTGTAAACTCCTCATGTCCCTAGGATGGGGTGCAGAAGGGGGGCAAGTGACAGTGTGAGCAGACCTGGATGGGACTCGTGCAATGAGGCTTCTGAGGGGAAGGGAGCATCAAGGAGAGCCCAGAGTCTGTGGGTGACGGAAGCAGCAGAGCACTGAGCCCCTCCATTCTTCCTGTGCTACAGCAGCTGGGGACCACTGTGCTCCTCTCTACCTTCTGGGACAGTCCAAGGACAGAACAAGAGTCAGAAGTGCCATCAACAGCTGGGTAGTCCCAAATCAGACCCAGGGGAGGGTGTTGAAAGCAGGCAGGTCGGTCTCATCCAGATGTGCTCCAACAGCTGGCCTGCCTGTCTGTGAGGACGCCAAGCAGGAATACCTCTGTCCTGCGTCCCTTCCACCTACCTGGCAATGGCTGGACCAGGGAGGGGGCAGGGAAAGAAGAGCACCCTCCCCCACGGAGCTGGGCCCCAGAGCTGCTCTGCCGCCTGCCCCCCTCCCCTGAGTGGTAATGAATTGCAGGGAAACGCCGCTGAGAGGTGTCAGAACAATTTCTATTAAACATAATTTCCTAATGAAAAGGTTACAAGGGAGCTCGGTGGAGCTAATCAGGATTGAATGCTCACTCCAACCACTATGAGGGAGGGGGCTTGAGGCTGGTCCTTGGTTCCACCTGGTCTGGGCTGGAGGGAAAAGGCCCTGGGGCTTGGGGAGGCCCTGGGGCTTGGGGATGCATGCCTTCCAAGGTCTCACATGAACCCACCATTGAGAGGTCACTGGTGCCAGGTACTGTGCTAGGTGCTTTCCATTTATCATAGCCTCACAACATCCTAGCAAAACTGATACAATTATCCTCATTTTCAAGATGAGCAAAGCAAGGCTCTGAAAGGCCATATAACTAGCATCATGTCACACCCTCAGGAACTAGGAAGCAAAGGCAGGATTGGAACCTGGATCTGTCTGATCAAAAGCCAGGCCACGTCACCATCCTCCCTTCCCACCTCCCACCCTGGTGATTGCAAAGTCCTTTGAAAGGCAAATGCAGCCCCACACATGGTGCAGGGCTGGGGCAGCTCAGAAGTATCCCTTCTGCACAGACCCCATGCTCTACCCATTCTCTTACTGAGAATTTGGATGTCTGTGAGTAAGGAAAACATGGTCACCAATTCTAAATGGTTCTGTGACTTCTCAGAGGTTGGCATGAGCCTCTGCTGAAACCAGAATTAGCATGTTTGTCAGTGCAGCCACTGGGGTGCTGAGAGCACTTTTAGGCTATAAACCTCAAGGCACTGAGTCTCTGCATGCCCCCCACTCTGATCCCAGGAAGTTTCCCCACATCAGCCTGAGCAGGGACCCTGCCTCCTTCATTCCACTGTCATCCTGTATCTTGAATGCTAGATTCCTACATCAGAGCTGAGCAGAGGGTGGGGCCCACATGGCTAAAACTAAGAGAAAGGAGAGAGCTTTTTTAGAATGTTCGGAGATTCTTCCCAAACCCTCAATTATAGGCTCTTTAGAAATGGCCTTGGTCTCTGCTGGTGAGAGGTCAGGGAAGGGGTGCTGGGACAGGAATGGGAAAACTGGGTGCAGATCTGAGACTGAAGAGTGATGACCTCTATTCTCTTGTGATTCAGAGGTTCCTGCCACCACCAGAGCCCAGCTGGAGGAAATTTTAGGAACACTGGGGCTTTGCTTTGCTGGAAGCTTCTGCAGGTATTGAGATATGTCTTTGGAGGGGGAGAAATACTCCAATATGCCCATAGGGACAGAGACAGGTCCTTAGAATCTGCATCTGAAAATCTTCCAGGAATCTCACCATTGGCTTTACAAGCTGGGGAGAAGGGGATTCAGCTGCAGAACGGGGCCCAGATCACAGATTCTCCTCCCCATCTTCCATCCCTACCCACCAACCACCTCCTGTGTCCCTCCCTGCCCCACCTGTCCCTCCACCTCTCTGATGAGCTTTGCACCCCACCCTGAGCAGGGAGCATCTCCCCATCCCTCATTACGATGAAGCTGTCACCAACTGCCACGTACCTTCCTGGGACCTTCAAAGCTGGGAACAGCATGAAATAAGGCAGCTCCCACTCCCCCTTGGCTCCCTCCCTCTAACTGTTGCACACAGATTAAACTTGGATATCACAGCTCTGGCTGAGGACATTCAACTCTTACATTCTTCAAAAACGAAGTAGAGGCAGCTTCTACCTCCAGACAAAAGGAGCTCACTTCCTGGGTGTCTGAGGTGCTGCCCCCCAAACTCCACCCCTCCCCATGCACACACACACCCTCCCCCATGAAGCCATCTCCTCCCAGCCCCTTTAGTCTGAAGTCCCTGGGAGGGCAAATAAGATTATTGCTAAGAACAGCAGTGGTTCTCAAAATATGGTTCCCGGACCAGCAGCATTTAGCATCACCTGAGAAGTTGTTAGAAATGCAGAGTCTCGGGTCTCACCCAGATTTATTGAATCAGAAACTGGAGGTGAGGCCCAGCAACTGGTGGTTTAACAAGCCCACTAGGCAAGTTCTGATACGTGCTGAAGTTTGAGGACCGTTGAACTAAAGATGGGTTCAATCAACATCGAGTCAAGTTGACAGAGCTCCCCTGGGTGCCCAGGGCTATGCTAAAGCTGGCAGGAAGGAAAGACTCCACCTCCCCTGCACAGAGCTGGCAGGCTGTGGCTGGCATGAAGGGATAATCAGTACCAGGCTTCAGTTCAGCCTGAGAATCCTGGAGGCCTCAGGGGAGGAGCGCTGCACGCTGCAGGGAATGAAGGCTCCATGGAGGAGGAGATTCAAACTAAAATGTAAATTACTAGGGCCAAAATTTAGGCAGGAAATGGGGAAAATAACTCCAGCAAGTCCTGTGTGTGCAGTGCATCCAGTTGCCAAGTGCTGTCATAGTCTCTGTCTTGTTGGGAGATGAGCTGAGCAGGAGCAATTGTCCCCATTTCACAGGGGAGATCAGCAGAAAGGAGAAGCATCCTGCCTGGGGTCTCAGTGCAGTAAGTGGAGAGAGAGCTGGGACTGGGGCTCAGCTCCTCTGAGTCCCATTCTAGAGCATTATCGCACCAGAAGCTGTAGTTGAGCCTTGGCCTAGCAGTTAGCAGAATCTCAAGGACGTGAGGGTGGTGCTGGCAAGCCCTGGAGGGGTCCTGGTATTTCACCTGCTGCCCCCGCATGATCATTCATAGAGCTTTCTTTTGTTTCAGTAGCATCCCTGTTTGGACAAGACACATGTTCAACCCAGCTACAAGTGACCCAGAAAGCCAAGGAGAAGTGTTGGGAGTAATTTGGTAGGAAAGAGGAAGCAGTCCCATTTCTTGGAGAGGAGAGTCCTTACAAGGATCTCAGGAAACCAGAAAGCTGTGAGCAGGACCTGAAGGGTGGAGAAGGGAGGCAACCGGGGCTGCAGCCAGGGGCCAGGCATGGCCTGGACCAGGATGTGGCTGTGGGGAGAGAAGAAGGGGCTTGGGAGGAGTGGAGGGTCAGTAGGCAGAGACACATGGGCCTTACTGTGGACCCCTGGGATGTCATGTGTTTTCTTCTGGCTGCCACTTTCCCCATCCCTCTTCTCCATCTCATTCCACAAGAGCAGACCCCTCAGGAGGAATCAAGCATAGGAGAGAAGGACCTGATTCTCCCCTTTGCAGGTTCTCTTCCCACTTCGAGCTTTCCCTAGTACCTGGCCTTGCACAAAGGCAAAGTCTAGACCAGCCTGCAGGGGCCATCCTCATCCCCTGGCATATTCTCAGCCTTGGTCAACCTCTCTTCCTCAGCTCTCACCTCAACCCCCAACTCATCACTCCTGACAACCGTGTCCCCTCAGCTGAAAAATCCTCATCCCCTGCAGCTGTTCCTCAAAACTCACCTCCTTTAGGAAGCCTCTCCTCTTCTAACCCTCCCCAGCTTCTAGGACTTGGAAGCCAGAAGACTTGTGTTTGATTCCTAGCTCCTTAACCTGTTATCTTTGTAACTGGAGGCAAGTCACTTAACCTCTCTGGACCCTCAACTTTCTCAATCCCATTCAGCGAGTGTCACTGAGGTCTGTAAGGGGTCTGATACTTCCTGTGCTACCCAGTACTCCTCGGCATTTATACAAACTATGTGGACTGTATTCCATGGAGGCAAGAGAACTCCCCTCTCTTCCCTTCCCCACCCACACACTGCGCATGATGGACCAAAGGCCTGGGGAGGCAGGAGTCAGAGACACATGGCAGGTGGAGAACACTGGGCAGAATCCAAAGCACTACATGGTCCACTTCTATCTACCCTTTGCCCTTGGAAAATGATGGTGACAATCCACCAAGGATTCTCCCTCTTGAGTGAATGTTGTCAATGCTGACATTGATATGAATTCACCAATGCCTGGGCTCCTCCGTCTGATGGTGAGGGCAGTAGGGGCACACAGCCAAGCTCCTTGAGAGCTGGGGCAGTGTAGAACACATCTCTCCACCCCCAGTGCCTGCTACAGATGCTTGATCATGTTCATAAGGAGGGAGGAAAGTGGAGGGAGGAAGGAGGCAATCCTTTACCCAACCCCAAGTCTTTGGGCTCAGATTCAGCCTCAAGTTAAGGTGAGAGTTGAAGTTCAGACCAATACTAACAGTTGAGGATAGTGGTTAGGGAGGGGATGAGGGTTAGGGCTGGACTTTAGATTGGTATTGTGTTCTGGTTAAGGTGAGCTCTAGGATATAGGCTGTGATTGGGGACTAGGTTATTGTTAGCTCTAAGCCTTGAGCTAAAATTCATCTTAGCATTAGGTATGTCTGAAAGTTATGGGACTTGCAGCAGAGGTCAGTGCTGTCCCTCTCGGTCGGGAGCTCTTCAGGCAACACGTTTGGCAGACAACCGGCTGGAGGGGGCAGACGCGATCTGAGGCTAGCACCACGGACAGCTCCAAGGGCAGCTCCATGGTAAGCCAAGTAGCAGCTGAGAGGTGGCCAAGTAGTTAAGCAGAATGGCTTCCTCTGATACCCTTCCTCCAACGGGGTGTCTCCAGAGGACAAATCTGCACGTGCCATGGGTACAGCCTGAAATTACCTTCTAAGAAGGGGAGGAGAAAATAGTCCCAGAGCCCCCGAATCTAGCTCTGGGGATCCACCCAACCTCAGAAGTCACCTGAGCTGGGGGCAAAGGTGAGCCTTGGAGAACAGGAAGGCACCGGTCTGGGGAGGCTCTGGGGAAACGGCGAGCCGGAGCCTGGCTCCCCTCCTGTCCCTCTGTAGTAATTAACAGGCCTTTGTTCCTGTCCCTGATCTCGTCTGGCAAAGCCTTAATCATCCTCTTCCCTGCAATGAGCAGCCTTCTCATTAGGGCCTTAAGAACCTCTATTATAAACATGTAAATGGAACTCAACGAGGAGGGAAATATTTGACTGCTCCAATTTCCTTTGTGCGGCTGCCAGCTTTGGGCTGCGCACGCCCGTGATTTCACTGCTCAGCAGCTCGGCGCCAGCACACTGCCCCCACCACCCTGTCACACTGCTCCGTCTTCTATCGGAATTTAATTACCTTCACCAGTGACTGTTTGGAGAACCTCTCTACATCAATTGATTCTGAAGTCAGATTTTTACTCCACGATACTTAATGGCACTTGGGCTGATGAGAGCCTGAGAGCAGGTGGACCTGGGCCACAGGGAACCCTTTAACAACAGGGTTAGGAGGGGTCATCACAGTTATTCCCCTGCCTCTGTGCAGGTCAATATTTCAACCGGTGCAGATGGATGGGAGCCTCTCTAAGATCTACAATGAATCAGATTCCCGAGCCTCCTGCTGGTCTGGACTGGAACTTCTTTCTAATAACTGCTTGACGCAGGGTGAGGCTTTTTTCTATTATTTATTTATTCCAGTTTGGTCCTTGATGAAAAAGGAGGTGCCCTATTAGATAGAAACCCTGTCCACCATCTGAGAAAGAAGCTGATGATATGATCAGCATCACGCCCAGGGATGCGAAGGGCTCCCCCAGCACGTGTATAAGTCTTTCCATGCCTGTGTTCTTCTTGATACCAGAGATAACAGAGATGCCTGCCCCCACCTGCCTTGCTTCCCCCTTTCCAAATCTACATCTCCACTCTGCTCATTCCCCTCCTCCACAAAGCTGCTCCATACCGTTAGGCCACAGTGATCTCTCCCACCACCAACTTCAGAGCACACCGTCTGCCCACCATTTGTCCATTTAATGGATGTCACTTGTGTGACAGATCCTTGTTGACCCATAGCTGGTCATAAGCATAGGTTGCATATGTCACCCAAATTTGGATAAATTACTCTAAAGTGTCTCTCCTTCAGGGTGGAGACTGTCCTTTCATCACTGCCTTCCTCACTGTCCTGAGCACAGTGCTAGGAACAGGCTACCATCCAAGAAACTGGTTGCTGCGATGGCTGGTAGGTGGGTAGATGGGTTGGTATTTTGGTTAGAGGATTGCTAGTCGGTGGGATGGTTGGATGGTGGAAGAGTAGGCTTGTGGGTTGATTGGTCAGTTGTGGATGAACCAGCATATTTGTGGAGTGTTGCCAGGTTGGTGGAGTGGCAGGAGAATAGATGTGCCAGTTACTACCGTATTGCCACTCAACTTCAAATGTACTCTTCATTGCCTAGTCTGTGATCATGAAGCTGGACCCTGCAAACATTTCTCCTTTACCAGCGGGCTCTGTGTTCAGCTTTGTTAGTAGAGGGCGTTGGAGCAACTTTGCAAGAGGACAGGGCTTCTCTTCCAGAAATTCAGCAGCAAACAGTTTCCTGCAGCACCCCAGGGGGTGGTTTGCAATTCCAGCAGCAAGGCACCTCAGCAAACTGTTCTTCCATCCAGTGGGCCTAGGCTGTACCTTCTCTAATAAAGTCTGGATCTCTGCCCTGGGTATGGCAGGAGGGAGAGGGGAGAGGGAAGCTCTTCCAAATTTGTTCCTGCTTTAGATGCTCTGACTCAGCCCTAGAGGCAGCAGGCACTTTCCATATCCACTATTCCTGTATTCTTTAGAGTAGGTAGGTAATCTCAGTTATAGCTAATAATTCTTTATATTAAATCTTTTCTGTTAATATTACTGTGTAGTTTCTATCTCCTGATTGGACAATTGATGGGTTGATTGGTGAGTTGGTTGATAAGCTAGTTAGTGGACTGGTAAGATGATGGAAGAATAGGTTGTTTGGTGAATTTATTGGTTAGCAGACTGACTGGTTGGTGGATTATCTGATTGGTGGATTGGTTAGCATGTTGCTTAGAAAGTTGCTGGGTTGTTGGCATGAGAAGGTGTAAGGTAATAGGCTGGTTTGGGGAGGGCAAACTGGTTAGTTTGGTGATGGTTAGTTGGTAGGTAGGTAGATTTGGCTGGTTGATGGGTTAGTTGGAGGACTAGGTGTTGGATTGGTGCTTCGGGACATGGAGTTAGCATTATGTCAGAGGAAAGAGCAAGCCTCAGGGAGGTTCCTAAGGTGCCTGTGAGTCTCAGTCTCCATTTCTGCCCTACCCAAAGCTAGAATCCCCCCCCACACACACACATGGCAGCCAGAAAGGCAGTAGTTCTGAGAGGAGGCTTCTGAGGAACGTGGAGAACGGCTCCATACAACTACAAGCAGAGGAACCCCAAGGTGTCAAGGCTAGCCTCTGCCCCTTTACCACCCCATGCCAGGTGTCTGCTTCTCCTGAAGTCTCTGACAAAGCCCTCAGGCACCACCTGATTAGCCAGCACCCTACTGACCTTCCAACAAAGAGACTTGAGAAGTCACGTCCTTCTGGATGGATTCGTACCTCTGCCCCATGAAATCTCCTGAGATGCAGACCCCAGAACATGGACCTCATATGGATGCAAGGCCACCTTCCTACCCCAGCCAGGCTTGGAGTTCCCCCCAGCACATTCCCCCAACCCCAGTCTATCAGGACCCCCAGACCCTCTTCTCTCTCTGGTCAATCCCCACCTCGCTCTTCAGCTCTCCTGCTCTGCCACACCGCCCTTCTCACCACATCTCCCCTCTCACCACATCTCCCCCACCTGGCCCAGCCTTGAGGCTTGAGCTAAAACCACCAGCAAAACCTTTGTCCCACTCCCCACTGGCCCTGCTCTGCTCCCCACCCCCACCACCAGGTCCTCATCTCATGCCTTGTAGGTGGCCTGGCCCACACTGAAGTGGGAGACACCAGGACATTTCCAAATTGTGTCTGTCAAGAATCAGAAAAAGAGATTTCAGAAGGAAATTGCTTTCTTCCTTGCTCAGTCCAGATGGGGCTATTTTTTACTTGTCTTTTTTTTTCTTTCCATCACAATGTCAGTTTTTTAAAAATGCGAACATGTCTAAAGCTTATCCCCTTGTCTGAGCCAGTCTTTATTCCTCTTGAGGTCTGCACAGGCCTGAAGGCATCAGAGAAGGCCACACTTGAAGACATCAGAGAAGGCCATGTTGGAAGGGGTGGGGCACCTGGGTTCCATTCCTGCAGCCAGGCTTTACTCCAGGGCTCCCCAAGCCCAGAGGCCAGACCCTGGGAGCTGCAGGGAGAGGGCAGATTGGGGGGAGCCCACAGCTGGAGAGAGCAGAGCTGGGGTAGGGCCAACCTACAAAGTGGGAACTCCACTTAGTCTCCTGGTGCCCTCCTCCCCTGAGAGATGCCCTTCCATTCCTCAACATCCCTCCAGGTCTCAGGTCAGGGGCAAAGCACCTAATTACCCCCATCATGCCAAGAGTGACAGCCACCTGAGGGCCATTCCCTCGAGAGAGTGCCAGCCCAAGCCAGGCAGCCCAAGTTCCACCCCTGCTGGGAAAGTCATTTCTGTCTCTGCTTCATTCAGTCTTCTCAGCTGGAAGTAAGGCCACCTCTGGACTTGAGGCGAGGACCAGATGGGAGGATGCCCGCGCAGGTACCTTGTAAAGTGAGCAGGCTCGTATTAAGTGACCACTCCTGCTGTGCCACACACTATGCTGAGTGCTTTAAACACATAATCTCATTTTGTCTTCACCAGAATCTCACAGGTGGGTCTGTGGTTATCTCATCCAAAGAGAAGGGATCGAAGCTCAGAGAGGCTATGGAACTGCCTAATGTCACACACCTGGCCAGACCTCAAGCCCCTGTTCTTAACCCTCACACTGAATTGTCAGGTGCTATTCCATGTTTTAAAAAGGGATCCTTGAAAGAACTATCATCCTGAATGTAAGTGGAAGAGAAATTTTAAGGTGTGCATGTGTGGAGGAGATACAGGGGTGGGGAGAACTTCTAGAATTCCTCAGATGGTAACAATAGTGGCTAACACTCCCCAAGTGCTGACTATACACAGGCACTCTGCTGAATTCTTTAGCATATTAACTCATCTAATCCTTATAGCCACCCTGAGAGACAGGTACTATTATTATCTCCAACGTGCAGATAGAAACACTGGAGCAAAGAGTTCCTCAGCTTGCTCAAAGGCGCATGTCTAGTCCACCACTCACCTACAGCCTTAGCCACAGCACCGAGACAGCTGCTTCCCTCCCCCGGAGTCCTCCTCCTAAACCAGCGTGTATGTGGGGTAGGAGGGCACAGGGAGTGAAGGGGGGATGAGGGTCAGAGTGAGAACCCCAGACACAGGGCCCACAGGGAGGGAAAAGCCCCTTCTCTCTTTATTCCTCTCCCCCACCTCCAACAGTACTCCATGTTGTTCAAGGCTGTGATGCTGAAGGGGGACATAGTTCAAGGTGGGGGAGTGGGGATGCCCTGTGACACATGGCCATTTGGCTGTTAGTCTACCTGATATCTTCTGGAGCCTCCTAATCTCCTCTTTGAGTATCCCCCATCTCTGGCCCTTTGTGCCAATTGCTCCTGCTTCCTTTTTCCTGGCACCAAACTTCAGATGACAGGGGTCACCCCAGCCACACTGATGGTAGCAGGGAGGCAAGGACAAGAGAATCAGGGATTTCACCTGGGAATGAGCCCAGGAAGTCCAAGATTGGCTGGACAAGGCCACGGAGGAGAGAACTAACCCAGAGATGGCAGGTTGGTGACAAGAGTATACCCAGACCAAGCAAGTGCTAGGCTGTGGCTGAGCAAGTCATGTTGGCTCTCAACCGAGGGGCCTGTCAGGCAGAGCCACAGCAAAGGGCCACCTCCTCTAATGCACATCCTGTCTGGGAATCCTCCATCTGTCCTCAGTCCCTCTCTCCAGCCAGAGCCAACCCCCCACACACACACACACACAAAGGAATGTGTATTCATCTATACACAGTAATCTATGTGCATCTTGCCAGAGATTTTGAAATTGTTTTTTAAAATGCATATAACGCTTTAAGATTAAACATATAAATGGGTGCATTCATCACAGCTAAAGAGTGGAGGGACCTCATCTTCAGCCATGTGAGTGGGAAGCAAGTCCATGAGGGAAAGAAGACAGAAGCAAGTGGCAGAGATGCAGAGAGAGGTGAGGTGTGGAGATAGTGACTGAGAGAGATTCCAGAGAGAGACCAAGACAGCCTTGATCTCCTGCAGCTCCCCGGAGTCCTGGGCCAACCTGCCAGACACTTACATTCTTATAATGAATTTCCCTTTTCTGTTAAAGACAATCAAGACACAGGGAGAAGAACCATAGGATAATGAGGTGAGAGCAGAGGGGACGTTTTTATACTCAGAAAATTTCACAAAATTAGCTCTGGGCGTGGGGGCAGCCAAAACAGAAATGAAAACAGTGACGGAATCCTCAGGATCCACGAGACAAATCCGCACTGTTAGGAAACAAGCGGTGCTTGCCTATTTAGTTCATCACGGTTTTGCAGCACCTGGGACAGTGCCTGGCACGGAGCAGGTGCTCTATAAATACAGCAAATAAAGGAAGGAAGGAACATCAGCTTTGCAACACAGCTAAGGATTTTCTGGCCCGTTGGCCTTAGGAATAAAGATCATCCACAGGTTGTCCTAAATGGGCCACTGAGGGATGCAGCAGGTAATTCATTCGTTCATTCATTCATTCATCCTATAATATTTATTGAGCCCCTTCCTAGTGGGTGCTGCTCTAGGATGAATTGGAACATAACATAAAAATTCCTGCCCTCAGGAAGCTTCCGTAGTGTTGGCAGGAGACAAACTGTACCATGAACACAGATGATTTACGAGCTGGTGTGTTGGGAGGTCACATGTGCTGAGGAGAAAATGCAGAGGGACAGGGTGGGGGCAGGGTTGGGCCTCAAAGAGGCAGGAACATTTCAGAGGTGATTTGAAGGAGGTGAGGGGTGAGCCAGGCAGCCATCTCGGGGGAGAAGAGGCGCAGAGGCCGAGGCAGGGCCTGTCACTTTGGGTGCATCTGGCAGGTGGCTGGTGCACCTGAGGGAGGCACGTGGCGGTGGGTAGGCTCATGGGGGTTGGGAGAGCTGGGCTTTCCCCAGAGGAGGGCTGAAGCTACTGTGCTGAGCACAGACTGCAGGGCCACGGAGGGGCTGTGGACAGGGGCACAACAGACGGTGGAAGAGGTGAAGGTTCTGGAGGTACTTGGGGAGGGTGGTGGGCAGGATTTCCTGATGGATTGGGTACTGGGTCTGAGGAAAGGAGGCGAGTGGGATGCCTCACATGCCCTCATGAAGCCTCCACAGCAAGCTGCTTCTCATACCGTCCCTGTCCCCTATCCCTGTCCTTCATCCCTCAACACGGCCAGGGCCAGAGCAATTCCCCCAGATTGCATCTCAGCCCAGCTGGCACCCTCTGACCACAGACCCAACACAGAGATACAGGGCCACCGTCAGCCTGGGAAAGCATGCTCAGCCCGGCCAGCAGGCAGCCCAAGTGCCCTGCTCCCATCCCGCTGCACACACTGGCCAGCTCAGCCTGGAGTCCCGCCAGCACAGGACAGAGCCCGGCACCCACCCAGAGCTGGCACACGCACACGCTCACACACACGCTCACACACACACATGCTCACACACAAATGTGTGCACTCACACTCCACAATGCTCATATTCCCACACACACACCTTTATGCGTGGCTCCTCAGACCAGTAACCCCATTTCTTTCTTCCACATTCAAAAGGAGAGATTTGACCTGTCTAGAAATTTAGTGATTTGTAACCTTTTAAGTCTTATGGACTCCACTGAAAATCTGGTGAAGGCCAGGAATGCTCGCCCACCTGTTCTCACACACACACCTGCACACCTCAGAAAGTTCACAGAAAAACAGAATTGAAAGATAATACGAGTCTTTCCGTGAACTTTTGGCGTTCTCTTGTGCTCTCACACACACATTTACACACTCATTTTCACACACACAGCACACTTGATTTTGTGTTTCAGGGGCTCGTGCACCCTCCAGAAGGCCCTCCCAGGACCGGGTTACAAGCCCGGGCTAGGATCCCAGGTAAAGGCCCCTCCAGATCTGAAACATCTTCTTGAAAGCCTGAGTGTCTGGCAGGGCGAGAGGTGAGAAGGACAAGGTGCTGGGAGGGAGGTGGCCCTGGCTCCTGGACACAGCTCTCCCGTCATCCCTTCCAACAGTATCCATTCCCCTGCTCAGGCACAGGCATGGAAAAAACACGTCCCTTGGTCTAGAGGGGAGAAAAATGAGCACTTACTATGTACCATGACCTGTGCCAGGCACTTCAGTCTTCATCTGTGATCCTGACAACTCAGCAAAGCTGTGACAGGACTAGGCAACCCCTGGGGGACCTCCAGCACCCCTCGGAATCCTGAGCCCTGCTGTCCAGCCCATTTACCTAGAAAGGCTGCTGGCATGGAGGGCAGGTCCAGGGGCCCCAGAGGGCAGCCTGGCATCTGTGAGGACCCTGGGCTTGGCCAGCATGCCCCGGTCCTAGAGCCTTCCAGGTCCTAGAGCTGGTGGAGAGCAGAAGGGAGGGGGCAGGGAGCTGGCAGGATGAAATATTGATGCCCGCATCCTGGTAAAGCAGAGAACACCGCTTGTCCATGAATAAAAGATGGGTCGGAGGAGCAGGCTGGGCAGCAGATTAATTAATCTGGGTGAGTGCTCGCTGTATCCATGCCATGGGGGAGGGGCGCGGTGAAGCAAACAGACCCACAGGGGCTGGCAGAGGTCCTCTGTGCCAGGCAGACAGCTGGGCCAAGCAAGGACATGGACAGAGCTGCAGCACCAAGTCCAGCCAGGCAAGGAGAGGGGCAGAGGCAGCCAGACCCTCCGGGACCAGCTGGGCCACCCAAGAGGGCAGCTTTCCTGGCAGATGGAACCCCAGAAAGCAACTGCCCCGAGAGCAAGCCTTGCCAGGGGCAGGGCCTCCGAGGTCAATGAGGAGCATCTGGGGCTTCTGGGTCCTTCCTGCCACTCAACTCTTCCTCAAGGAAACAGAGAAAATGAGGATAAGAGAGGGGAAAGGTGGGAAGGAGGTAGGAGGCAGCAGGTCTAATATGGGGCATAGAAAGTTGGCCCCAGGCTGGGCATTGCTCTGCTGGTGACTGGGATGGTGGACCAAGGTCCTGAGAAGCGGGGGGTTGGAGGGTGCTGTCACCGTTCCTGCCCATGGTGCCCCAGGATCCTGAAGGCTTCTTGCTTTGGGCATCACATGGAAAAGGTGTTGAGGGAGGAGAGTGGGCCACAGGTTTCTCAGACATGGTGGTGGAGGTCTCACCCAGGGATGATGCTCATCACCACTGTTTATTGTCACCCCTGGATTTGTGGCTTTCACAAGCTTTTGGTAGCTTTATGCTTCCTGGAGTTTACATTAGGACTTTGTGGGCAGGGTGGTACTGTCCCTGTCACGTTACCCATCTGCAGCATCCTTGATTTGTGGCTTTCACAAGCTTTTGGTAGCTTTATGCTTCCTGGAGTTTACATTAGGACTTTTGGGCAGAGTGGTACTGTCCCTGTCACGTTACCCATCTGCAGCATCCTGCAGGAGGGCATCAGCTCCAGCATCTGAACTGACGCCACACACGTGGGGAGGTGTTTCCATCCTGCTGGCTTTAGTTCCTTCTGCCCACCCCACCCATCCTCAGCAGGACCAGGGAGTCCTTTGCTCAGGGCCTCATCCTGCTCTGCTATGTGTCCATGGATGTAGTACCATCTTTGGAACTGTTCCCAGGGTGAGGGCTGAGTAAGACTCCAGGTGGCCACAGCTGGTGCCAGGCAGGTGGCAGAGCGCCTCCAGCCCATCCCTCTTTCCCAGCCTGAACCATGGATCACAGTCAGGAAATCAGCCCAAGACCAGCCATGGGGAGAGGATGCTGGGGGAAAGGGGGTGCAGCTGGCATCATCACAGGCTGGCTCCCTCCACCACCACGGCCATGGCCTCCACCTGCCTCCCACTTCCCCAAGCCCGACCGGACCTCCCTGGACCACACAGCCCACTAATCCTGGCCAGACGCACAGCATTTCCTGTCTGTCCTGCTCACTGGACAATCCATCCTGAGCAGCTTGCTGACATCTCTTGTACTTTGTCTCATATTCGTTATTTAACTTTGTTTCATATAAGTTAGTCCTGTGTCTTCCATTAATTCTTAGTTTCTTGAACATAGGAGCAAAGTCTTTTCGGACCCTACGGCCTCCAAAGCCCTACACAGCATGGCACTTGGGAGATCCATTGCATGGATGTTTGAGTTTGTGAATGAACAATGGACAGCCCACACCCGCCTCCCTCCTGGTGTGCTCCCAGGGTGTCTTCCATTAATTCTTAGTTTCTTGAACATAGGAGCAAAGTCTTTTCGGACCCTACGGCCCCCAAAGCCCTACACAGCATGGCACGCGGGAGATCCATTGCATGGATGTTTGAGTTTGTGAATGAACAATGGACAGCCCATACCCGCCTCCCTCCTGTGTGCTCCCAGGACCCAGCCAGTCCCCTCACCTCCTGCCTCCATGACGGCAACTGCTCTGCAACAGCCCCAGACCAGACGGGGCTTTACAACCATCTTATCTTCCCTGCAACCTCTGAGGCGGGCAGATCTCTCCCACCGGGCAGATGACAAAACCCAGGCTCAGCCCTTGACCAAGGTTACCAGCTGGCAAGTGGCAGAGCCAGGAATGGGCCTCAACCCAGGTCCAGCATTCTTGCTCACCCCCCACCCCTGCCACATGCTGACTGTGACCTGAGAAGCACAGGAAGGCAGGGCTGAGGGTCCTTAGCTGTCCTCACTTCCTGAGGAGGGAAAAAAGGGTTCGCCTGGCTGCCAAAGAAGGTCAGAGCTGGACACAGGCCAAAGCCTCCAGATTGCCCTGGGACTGTGCAACAGGTCCCATGGCTGAGAGCAGAGAGGAGGAAATCCCCCTGTCCCTGGGATTTCTGGAAGATTCCCAGAGGTCTAACCAAATCCACTCAGCTTCCAGAGGCTGACTGACCAGTCTAGACACTTTGCCATTACCTGCGCCTGGAGCTGGGGTGAAGAATAGGGTGGATGGCCCTCACCAGCCCAGAAATAATCACAGGTTCTCTGGAGTCCTGCCAGGAGATGAGAAACAGGCATCAGGCTGACCTGGGAGGCACATGCCTGGTCACACACACATCCCAGCATTTTGCCTCGGATGCAGGGCATCTATGAGGCTGGAGTTCCAGGTGTCTGGGCAGCCGATGCCTGCCAATTCTGTAGACACAGTGCCACCTCCTGGCCATCTGTGGCACAGCATGGGGCTGCTCTCCAGCACGGTGTCGGCATCAGGAAGAACTTCCAGGCTATAGGCATTGACCCATTCGTTCAACACGTTTTTTTTCAGCACCAACACGTGACGGGCATTATTTTAGGGGCTGAGTGTATACAGTAGTGAACAACACAGACTGAAATCCCTGCCCTTAAAGGGCTTACATTCTAGTGGGGGAAACTGGTAATAAACTAGGCCTATGCGTGAAATATACCGTGTGTTAGAGGGTAAAGGCCAAGGAGAGAAACAAAGCTGGAAGCGGGGAGGGCGTACCTGGGAGGTTGTGGTTTTACATAGAGTGGCCAGAAGTGGCCTCACCGAGGTGGTGACATTGGAGTGAAGTCTGGAAGGAGATGAGGGGAGAGTTGTGCCGGTTTCTGAGATAGAGCATCCCCAGACAGAGGGGACAGTGAGCACAAAGGCTCAGGCCATGCCTGGTGTGTCTGAGGAACAGAGAGGGGCCGGTGAGGATTAAGTAGAGGTTGGAGGGGGAAGGGGTGGGAACAGATCCTGCGAGACTTTGTAGGCCATCACAGAGGCTGTGTCTCCATGAAATGGCACTTCATTGCTGGGCTCTGAGCAGAGGAATGACATAACCTAGCTGCATTTTAAAAGGATCTCTCTGGGTACTGAATTGAGAATGGACTGTGGGGCCAAGGGTGAACAGCAACGCTTGTTAGGAGGCCACTGCAACTGCCGAGCAGGAGATGATGGTGGCTTGGCCTGGGAGAAGCCAAGGCAATGGGGAGAGGTGATGGAATTTTCTGGGGTGAGACGGAAAGAGAGGAGTCAAGGACGAGCCCAGGGCTTTGTCCTTAGCTGCAAGAAGAATGGTGCAGCCCTTTCCTGGGATGCAGAGGCAGCAAGCTCCACGGGAGAAATCAGGAGTTCTGCTCAGGATTTGTCAGTCGGAGTCGCCTATCAGACACCCAGGGAAATGTCAAGGGAGCAGTTGAACAAATGAGTCTGGAGCTCAGAGGAGAGGCCCTGCCTGGAGCTGCAGCCTGAGAGTCACCAGCACTTGGGTGACATTTAAAGTCATGAGACTGGCTGAGATCTCAGAGACTATGAAGTCAGAAAGTGAAGAGACCAAGGACTGAGCCCCAGAGGCATCTGCACTGTTAGTGATAGCAGAAGATTGGAAACCACCTAAATGTCCATTACTGGGTAAACCACCTAGATGTACCAAAAAAATTATGGTACATCTGTGGTACGGAATACTTTGCAGCAGTAAAAACAATGAAGCAGCCCACGTGTACTGACACGGAAGGATTTCCATGATGTATCACAGGTGGAAAAAACTCAGGTTGCAGAATAATGTGTGTAATATTATATAATTTTGTTTCCTTTCTTCTTATACAAAAATAATATGTGTGTGTGTTTAGGTCATTAAAGTATATAAACGGTCCAGAAAGGACGCAGTTTAAATTATTAATGGTGTTTAATCTTGAGAAGTAGTTTTTCAGGAGGGCTTGAAGGGAGTTGAGGAGGTAGAAGCGATTTTAGAGGGGACTTTCATTGTGTGTTTTGTCTGTTTCTATGTTTCCTGAACTTGTAACATGGAACTCTTTTTTTTTTTTTTTTCCTTTTTGTCTTTTTTTTCGTGTCCGGCAACGGACCGCAACCCTCAGTGTCGCGCCTGTACCAGACCGGGACCGGCAACGGGATCGCAACCCTCGGTGCTGCGCCCGCCCCTCGCTCAGCCAGTGAGCGGGAACCGGTCTGTATGTGGGATCCGAACCCTCGGCGGGAGCGCCGCCGCACTCCCAAGCAGCACACTGTAGCAGTGCGCCACCGGGCCGGCCCGTAACATGGAACTCTTGTAATTTAAAAAGGAAAGGAACTGCTGTGCCCTCCTGGGCTCCATTCTATCCTTGGGCCAGGAGACCCTGGGTGGCCAGTGTCCTCCCCAGCCCGGACAACACTGTGCACTGCCCAAAGGTCCCTGGAGAAAAGTGTGGCTGGGCCTTGACTCCTGGACTTTCCTGGACTGCCCCTCCTCCCCACCCCATGCAGGGAATTAGGCTCAGAAAAGCAGGCGCCATCTCCAGCCCCACCCCACCCCCACGCACTGCTGTCCCACTCCAGCCACTTCCCTGGGGAGGAAGGTACCTGTCTGATCAACCCACCAGAACCAAAGGTGAGGGAGGCGGCTGCTGTAACACAAGTAGGCATTTATATAGCACTTACTGTGTACCAGGCACTGTGCTAAACAGCTCTCATACATGAACTCAGCAACTCTATGGGCTCCATACTATGACTATCCTCATTCCGTAGTAGATTTAAGCACACACACACACGCACACACACATGCACGCACGCACGCACACACACGCACACACACACGCACACGCACAAGCACGCACACACACGCATGCACGCACGCACACACAAACGCACGCGCACACACACGCACACGCACAAGCACTCACACACAAACGCACGCGCGCACACAAGCATGCACACACACATGCACGTGCACGCACACACAAACGCACGCACGTGCACACACGCACGTGCACACACACGTACGCACGCACAAACAGGAGGCACAAAAGGCTGAGTAATTTGCCCAGGATCCTACAGTCTGTAAGAGGAGCCCTCCTGGCGAGGCTGCAGAATACACACCCTGACCTCTGTGAGCCACTGCCCTTGGGAAGCCACTGTCCAGGTCCCTACCCCTTCTCGCTCTGTGCTCCTGCAGCTCTGGCTCACTGACAGGGTCAGCGGCCCTCCAGGGCAAGGCTATGCATCCTGAATGTGGAACCCAGCCCCGCACACGCCTGGCACCCAGGGAGTGCTCAACACACATTTTCTGAATTAATTGTTCTGTCACCTCTGCCCCCTACAGTAGTGTCACTTGGGATGTTCATTCCCCTCTGGGCCTCAGTTTCCACATCTATAAAGTGAGGGGGGTGCACTAGATTGTGGCTGACAACCATTTCAGGACCAGCATCAAGGCGTTGCTAAGAGAGGCTTATCCCAATGGGACAGGCGTCTCTCACAAGGTGGACGTGGGGGCCCGGGCCGGGGGTGGGAGAGCTTCTGTCCTGGGCTTTCAGAGCTGCTGGGAATGTAGGGTTCAGCCACCTCCAGGAATAGACAATGCTTCACCTGACACACTCCAATCCACAGGCCTAAAGCTCCTCTCGGGGACAATTTCCTTGCCCATACACTGTTCCCAGGGTTCTGCAGGGGACACCGCTCTGTCCCCAAGTCAAAAGTGCTGGCATGAAGGTGACTACAGGTCGAGGCAGGCAGCATCCACATGGTGGCTCTGTGTGGCACCGGCTTCCAGGTGAGCCTGTCTGTGGGCAAGGGGATGGGTGGGGGAGGCCCTGAGCAGTGTCCCCACAAGTCTCCATGGCTGGGCCAGCCAGAGGGAAGTCCTCCTATAGTCCTTGTTCGCCCAGCCTGGAAAGTGCAGGGACAGTCTGGGGGACAAAGAGCAAGTGGAAGGAGGGAGGGATGGAGGGATGGAAAAGAGAAGGGAGAGAGGATGGGAAGAGGGAGGGAGTGTGGGAGGAAGAAGGGGACTGACCTTTCCTTCTAGAGCACTTGGATATGCCACTCACTTTCTCACATGGTTCACTTAATCCCAGAAGGACCCACAAAGGTATTGTCAGCCTACGCTTCACAGATGAGAAGACTGAGGCTCAGAGAGGCCAGTGCCAGGGCCAAGGCCATCTGTCGGGCCCTGAACCCTCTCCTCAAGTCCAAAGCCCACACCTTTCCCCCAGGGATCCTGGGCTGGGCCTCCAGCCCTGTCCTGCCCCGCTCCCACACTTCCCAGCTGCCAGCAGCTCCAGAGCCAGCCCTCGGTTTCAAGGCAGCAATCTCAGGTCTATGATCCAAGGAGTTCTGGCTGAGACTCTCCAGTGGGGTCACCATTAGCTCCTGAGCTTCTCCTCCCCGCCAGACACAGCCCCTCCCTTTATGACACATCCCCCAGTAGCCCCAGCATTCGGGGTCACGCAGCCAGAACACAGCAGGCCTCAGTCTTTGAAGGAGGCCCGTATGACCCCCACAGCAGAAGAGCTCGGCCTCCTACCTCCCGCCTCCCACACATCACAGGTTGCCCTTGCAGATTTCCTTTCTCTCCCCTGGGACATACCCAGGAGCTCTCTGTTTGAGTGCCAGGGCCTTGAGCCGCTAGTGCTGGGAGGGCCATGGTCGCTGGAACAAGCTCCCACTATCTGCCAACCCATGACCACCATGAGAAGCTCCAGAAGGCTATCCTGCCTACCCATGCCACCCCACACAGCCACCGAGACACCTTCATTCCCCAAAGAGGGCTCAGGCTGCAAGTGTGCCCGGCCCCACCCTCTACCCTAATCCTGGGCTGCCAAGACTGGACAGACAGACAGATGTTGAGAAGTCAGCCCTTCCCCCCGCACCTCCACCAGGCCTGTCCCTGGGCCAAAGGCCAGACAGGAAATTTTCTGGGAACCTCTGGGGCCTCTGTCTCAAAGATGCTGAGAAACCAGAGGGCAAGGAAGAGCAGGAAAGGAAAGGGTGGAGCGAGCGGGGGTGGGGAGAGGGGTACCTGACCCAGGTGGACCACCGCTCACTGTCCCTGCACACGACAGCTGCCACCGGCTGCACCCCTCCTCTGCACGCTCCCCGAACTCCAAGGCCTGATTCAGTTCCACCCTTCAGAGAGTCCTGTGCCCACCGCAGCATAGCGGGGCCCCCTCTCATTTCCTCAGTGTTCCTGGGGCCCTAAAGCCCCCTGCCTTGGGGGCCTAGCTGGCTCTTCACTCTGGGGTGGGTCACATGTGGGTGCAGTATCCCCACCCCCACCTTGTCCCCTTGAGACTCCTTCCAACCTTGTTGAGCAAAAACACGGATTATCCAGGAAGCACTGGAAGCCATGAAAGGGCTTTGAGGGAGAAGTGTGTGTTTCTGCACGTGTGTAAGT
>NW_007727348.1:159224-160520 GCF_000696425.1 Galeopterus variegatus
TGGGTCACATGTGGGTGCAGTATCCCCACCCCCACCTTGTCCCCTTGAGACTCCTTCCAACCTTGTTGAGCAAAAACACGGATTATCCAGGAAGCACTGGAAGCCATGAAAGGGCTTTGAGGGAGAAGTGTGTGTTTCTGCACGTGTGTAAGTGTGTGCGTGCCTGTCTGTGGGCATGTACGAGTGTGTCTGTGTTCCTATATGTGTGTGTGTCAGCAAACATGCATGTGAATGTGTTTATGTGTTAGACCGTGTCTGTGTAAGTGTGTGTGAGTGTGAGTGAGTGTGTGTGCGTGTGTGTTTGTGTGGTGGGCCTGACCACCTGACCACCCTCTCTGTTGCCCGGGGGTGGGCAGATCCCTTTCCCCTCAAAGCAGCCCAAACCAGGTATGACAGTTGCCCAGGGGCCTTCCAGGGTACGGAGTGAGAGCAGCCCCCTGGGATAGGACAGAGGCCATCACTGAGCTCCTGCTTCCGCTGGATCAGACCCCCTGCTCCAGCTCTGCCCATCCTGGCTGTCTGGGCCAGCTGCTGGTAAGGGTTTGTGTTGGGGATGAGGTTCCTTACCAGGTCTGTCTCGACTCCTTTCTGCCCTGGGCTGGGCTGGACTCTGTCCTTGTAGCTGCCCCATTCCTCTCCCAGTGCCCTGGCCCCCTTCTTGGGAATCAGGTCTGCAGAGGGGTGGGTCCTGACAACCCATCTCTGCAGCCTGGATCTGTCTTCCCCTCTACAACACAACTCAGGTGCTTTCCCCAAAACATGAGTTCTCTAAGTCTGGCCCTTCAGTCCACCACCTTACCTGCAGGAGCCCCCAAGCTCTTGTAGCCCCAAGTCCCCCAACGGCCACCTGCAAGTTCAAGTGTTCAGGCTGGGGATCATCAAAGGCCCTCTGTTCATTTGCAGAACTTGGAGCAGAGGAACATCTCCACAGACCAGCAAGAGAGCTTACTTGGCCAGTTCAGAGGCAGCTCTGCTCTGTTCCTCAGTCCCCCTGGGACTGCCACAGCACAGGAGATTTAGAAATGCAAGCTTTCATCCATCCATCCATCCACCCATGCATCCATCCATCCATCCATCCACCCATGCATCCATCCATCCGTATATCCATGCATCCATTCATCCATCCGTTTAACAAATGTGCATTACCTGAAATGCTGGGCTAGGGATCCTGACATGGACACATCATAGTCCTACTTTCCCTTCTAAGGGTAGGAAAAAATCTGAGGAAAGGGGTATTTTCCAAAACTTGTTCTAAGACAGTGCTGACTAATGGAAATTTCTGTGATGGGATGCTGC
>NW_007727348.1:160587-161124 GCF_000696425.1 Galeopterus variegatus
TTTTCCAAAACTTGTTCTAAGACAGTGCTGACTAATGGAAATTTCTGTGATGGGATGCTGCTAATGTTCTATATCTGCACTGTCCTATATAGTCAGTAGTCACCAGCCACATGTGGACATCGAGCATCTGAAATGTGGCTAGTGTGGCTGAGGAACTGAATTGTTCATTTTATTTAATTTTACTCAATTTAAATGTAAACCATCAAATGTGACCAGTGGCTACTCTATCGGACACCTCCATCCTAAGCTGTGGGAGCATAGAAAGGGAAGGGGAGGCTCCAAAGAGGAGGCAATATTTGGTGGGGCCAGGTGGGCCTCCAGGACATTCTTTCAGCAAGTGTTTACTGGGCACACTGGTGGGGAGGAGGAATTGTAAGCAAGCTTTCATCCATTAACACTAACAAAGTATAAGGTGTTTTCCTGGCACCACGAGGGACCCATCTCATACCCTGTACACAGGGGAAGACTTCCCAGAGGAAGCAGTTTCTAAGGTGAGGCCTCGGGGGAGAAACTACTCCAGGAAGGAGAAAGAGTCTG
>NW_007727348.1:161834-208520 GCF_000696425.1 Galeopterus variegatus
GAAGCAGTTTCTAAGGTGAGGCCTCGGGGGAGAAACTACTCCAGGAAGGAGAAAGAGTCTGTGCAAAGGCCCTGAGGCAGCAGAAAGTCTGGTGAGGGTTGAGGAGAGAAGGAAAGCCCTGCACACAGGCAGCAGCCAGAGCAGCCCATTCTCCTCCCAGAGGGAGGCAGGGTGGGAGGCACCGGGCCCCACTGCGCAGCTCCAAGCTGGTGGCCAGCCAGCTCGCTCAGGCTTCTTCCCTGATGCCTGCTGGACCATTCCCAGTCCTGGCTGGCCCCACAAGCATATTTTGGAAAATCTCTTGTCACTGTCTCTAGCTTAGCCAGAGGCTCCTCTGACCTTGCACATCCTCTCTGAGGTCACTGGTGGGTGGGACCTGAGACTTCATCCCTCTGAGAGCTCCTGACTCATCCTGAAAAGAGCAAAAAGCCTCAGTCGTCCTCAAGAACCAGCTCCAATGGTGAGGGGAGGGTAGGCGTGGGGGACACAGAGAGAGTGGAGGGGCCAGAGGGCAAGTCAGAGACCGTCAAGAAGTAGAAATAGAGAGCCAGGCAGAGACTGAGGTGGAGACTGATGGAAATAGGACAGGCTGATATCTGACATCAGCCCAAGCCAGCAGGACAGACAGACGGAGATACACCAGAAAGAGGGCTAACAGCCGAGAACAAAGGGGTTCGTCGATGTACACACAGATTTGACAGGCAGCCAAAGACAGGACTGAGACACCCAAAGACTAGACAATAGACTGACCAAAAGGCAGCTTGTGACCCCAGGAGAGGCAGGGTGGGGCCCCGGAAGGCTGCTCTGAGCTCTGTGAACCTCAGGGGAGGTGGCCTGGGAGTCCCTCAGCGCAGCTCCGAGCTCTTTGGCACACCCACTGACTGCACTTGCAAATTAGGCCACAAGAGGGCGGCATTGCTCCAGTCACCGCCCACTGGCCAGGAACACAGCTTCCAAAAGATGGTCAAAGCTAGACTCCCAGTCATGGGCCACAGACGTGGCCTCACTGAAAGGTGTAAGAAGCTTGAACAGGCGGACCCAGAGCACCCACACCCTAGCCTGGAGAGTCCCTCTCTCCTCATCCCAGGATCTCATCAAACCTGCCCTTCCCAGCCCCCATCCTTGTTTTCCCTTTTCTGACACCCGCCTGGGATCCCAGAGCACTGAAGAGCAGAGCCTGGGCGTGCTCACCAGTTTCCCTGCCTTTGCCTGAAAGGGGCATGGGCAGATCCTGGGTCTGAGAATTGCCCTCCGCTCCTGCTCAGGGCCTGGTCCCTCCCCACAGGCTCTTGGGTTCAAAGCATACCTCACATCCTCACATAGATCCAGGGTCTTGGCTGACCCCAAGGCTCAGGAGCAGCCTTCAGGGCTAAAAATTCAAGAGCGACCTTGGGCTGCACTAACAGAGCCAAATGTCTCAATGTAGGACTGCATTCAGTGACAAAGCCCAGCCCTCTGGTTGCATCCTTGGAAGGGTCATTAATAAACCCACTCACCTGGGGAAGAAAACCACTGTGGAAACATGTCAGAGTTACATGTACCACCCATGGAACATCAGCACTATGTCCAACACTTTACATACTTCATCTTCACTACTTCTCGCAGCAACTTGCACAGTTATACCCATTTTACAGATGAGAAAACTCAGAGATATTCCTCCTGTAGCAACTATCCCGTAAATGTGGGTGTTTCTCAAGGTTCTGTTTCAAGTGTCTTCTCTGCTTCCTCTGCACATATTTCATGAGCCACATCTGCTCCCAGGGCTTCTCCTTAATTCCCAAATTACATCTCTTACCCACATCTTCCTCCTGGGTTCCAGACCAGTCCATCCATCATCATCTCCTGATTTCCTCTTGAATGTCTTCAGGCACCTAAAGTTCTATGTGCCCCAAGCTGATTTGTGATCCTCCCACTGAGACTTGTGCACCACGGATCATGAGTCCCAGCCCAGCTCTCCAGCCCGCCCGTCCTCCTGGGCCACGCCGCCATCTCCTCCACCTCCACCCGTCACAACTCCAAGCTGCTCTCTGCTGCTGCTGGTCCCCTTGACACTGAAGCCAGAGTGGTCGTTTCAAGACATAAATGTAATCGTATCATTCTCCTGCCTAAATCCTTCCAGAGGTTTCGTATGGCTCTCAGGGCAAAGTTCAAGGTCTTCACCATGGTCTGTGCAGCCCTGATACCACCTCCCTCTCCACTGCATTTAGTGTCAGGCCTGCCCATGGCCACCCTTCACTCCCTCCAGCCAGCTATACTCTCCCCAAAGCAACTGCTCCCTCTGCCGCCAATGCCTTCTCCCTTGTCTAGCCCACTCCTTCCCATCCTTCACCCTTTCCTGAAGCTGCTGACTGGGTTAGGTGCTCTCAGAACCCTCTGAACCCAGCTACATGATGGTGTCATTATATTCTTGACGTCGGCCACCTTCAGCAGAGAGTGAGCTCCTAAAGGGTCTTGGTCACTGCTGGATCCCCAGCCCCGGAACTGAGCCTGCACGAGGTGGGTGCTGAGTAAGTATTTGTTGAACGAATGCGTAACTACACACCTTCCACGCAGGGGGCTCCTGCCTCCTGGTGTGGGCTGCCTGTCCCTGGGCAGATCTGACTCCTCTGAGCCTAGGTCCTTCTCCCATCTCTCCCCAGTTTCTCCTGCCACAGCCCCTCAGTCCTAGCAGTTCCCAGTCCGAGAAGCCAGCTTCAGCCTAGGACTCCTGTCTTTGACTTGCTTTGGGGGAAATAACAGATTTCAGAAAGGCCCCCTTCTGACCCTTGCAGAGGCACAGGGAAGTGATGGCTAAAGCACCTGCTTATGGTGCCTGCGCAGAGCCAGAATTCAATGAACAGTCGCTGTGACGATCTCCTGCTGCTGCTGTCAGTGGAGAGGGGAGGATGTGGGTTGATGTCTCTGGACACGCCCTTGCCTGGATCTCCATGGGGCAAGCCTTGCGTGCATCTTGCCCCCGGCTCCTGGTCTCTTGCAGGAGTGTGTCTCAGCCCTCCTGTGACGGTGAATTCTAGGTGTCAACTTGATAAGATTAAGAAATACCTAGAAACCTGGTAGAGCTATCTTTTTAGGTGTGTCCATGAGGGTATTTCCAGCAGAGATTAGCCTGAGTGGACTGGGAGGAAAGACCTGCCCTCCATGTGGGCAGAAATCATCCAATCTGCTGGGGGTCCACAGAGAACAAAAAATGGAGAAAAAAGGCAAATCACTCTGTTCGCTGGACCTGGGATACACTGTTCTCTCCTGTCCACAGACATCAGTGCTTGAGACTCTTCGGCTTTTAGGTTCCAGGACTCACACCAAGGACACCATCGGCTTCCCTGGTTCTGAGGCCTCCAGACATGGACTGAGCCACACTACCGGCATCCAGTTTGCAGACAGCCTATTGTAGGACTCCTCAGCCAATTCCCCTAATAAATCCCCTCTCATACATTTACATACATGTTCTATTGTTTCCGTCTCTCTGGAGAACCTGCCTGACCCACCTCCAGTCAGGCGAGGAGCTGTTGAGACTGGTGCCAGGCTCTGGCCTCTTGTTTCCTCCATGTCTGCCCAGTGTGCCCCTATGGGGTGCTCACTGACCAGCTCCTGGCCACCGTGCTGGATGGCAGACAGCAGGATTCATTCAGGGGACTTCAGGAAGCCAGAATGGCTAGGGCACAAAGCATTAGGGGAAGGGGGATTTGAGGGGCTATAAGGGGGTTGCATTTTGCCCTGACAGCAGTAGGAAACTGTGGATGCGTTCTTAGCAGGAGACAGGTGCGACAAGAGAAGTAGCTCGGGGAAGCCAGGATGGGGTGTTCAGTACCAGAGGAGAGAGCACCTGCTGTAGGAGCTGTGGGAGAGGTGTCCAGGTGACAGGCACAGGTGCGACAAGAGAAGTAGCTCGGGGAAGCCAGGATGGGGTGTTCAGTACCAGAGGAGAAAGAACCTGCTGTAGGAGCTGTGGGAGAGGTGTCCAGGTGACAGGAGAGGGGCTCGGACAAGGCGGGAGCAGCTGGACAAGGCAGGTGGCTGCACCTGTGAGGCCCTGGGGAGGTAGGAAGGGTGGCACTTGGTGAGCAATGGCACGTGGGGACGGTGGAAGGAGGAGGTAGCACAGGTGTCTCCTGGACAGCCGGTTGCTGAGATGGAGAAGGCTGGCAGAGAGCAGGTGAGGGAAGAAAATCATGCATTTGGTTTTAGATGCACTGAGTGCAAGACCCTTGTGAGATGTCCAAGGGGAAATGTCAGGCAGGCAGGTGGATACGTGGGTCTGGAATCCTCCAGTACACTCTTAGCTGGGATTCACACTCAACAGAGAAGAGCTGGAGTCCTGGGGTAGAAGGGACACCACGGGAAGGTGGTGCGGGCAGGACCAAGGGCTGGACCGGATCTTGAGGAGCTGCAGAACTTCATAGCTCAGCAGACGAGAATGGGCTGACCAAGGACTCTGAGGAGCCCAGAGAGTTCTATGTGCAGGACCTGCAGGAAGAGGGTGTTCCCAGAGGAGGGGACCAGTTGGCCGTTACCAAACTGCTGGAGGTGTAGGAAGAAGGACTAGAGAGGGTGATTTGGCTTGGCATGGAGGCCATCGGTCATCTTGGCAAGGACAGTTTGTGGGGCAGTGGAGGCGCGGCATGAGCAGGGGTGGAGGAGAGGGGAGCTGAGCAGGCGGAGGAAGTCAGGAAATCACTGTCCCGGGGAGTTCGTCTGCAGAGTGCGAGGGGAGGAGAGAGAGACGCAGAGAACAGAGGACGTCTGTGGGTGTTTAGATGCTGGTGGGAAGAAGCCAGTGGAAGGGGACAGAGTGAAGGTCTGGGGGAGAAAAGTGGCCATCAGTAGGCGGTCAAAGCTCCTGGTGGGACAGCTGGAGCAGAGGTGGGCGAGGGAACTCTCTGGAAGAAGCAGTGGGTACAGGGCCAGGAGGCTCCTTAGGAATCCTTGAGCAGGAGGTTTGAAGTCACTGCAGAGACCCACCACAGGATTCCAGAGTGGGGCTGCCCCTGGAGACGGCCGTGACGGTGTGTGAAAGTGGCCTGGCCTCCTAATGGCAGACAGAGGATAGCGGGTCTGCAGGGCCACCCATGCCCCAGACCCGAGTGCAGCAGATTCTGTTCTATCTACTTTCATTAAGGGCACGGGATCAAGGGGCCAGGCTCTGTCTTCTGGCTTCCAGACCCACACAGAGCATCCAAGCCCCCGGCCTCGATGGGCCAGTAGAAGAAAGGCAAGGTGTCCACAGGGGAGGTCAGGTCACTGGGGTGCTGGGGTCCACGCTGGAGTATCGCTGAGTACTGCTGAGAACCCTCAGTACTGCTGAGCATGACTGAGGACTGTTCACTCAGAGTCTCTTCCTTCCTCCGGCTCCCCCTGCCGCCTGCAGTCCTTTTTCAGAGTGCCACTGTCTCCTCTCACCTCCTTAGTCTCTGGGAAGTGGAAGACAGCCCTGGGAGCGGGGGGAAGGGAGGGGATTTGGAAGCACAAGCAGGAGGGGGAGGCTGCAGGGAGAAGACCAGACTGGTCGTTGCGAGGACGCCCACACAAGGCCGTGGAGGGCTGGGGTTTTGCAGGGCAGGAGGGGTAAGGGAGTTCAGGGTTTTGGCAACAGTGATAGAAATGATGTAATGAGGAACCGAGCAGTAAGCACAAGCAGGAGGGGGAGGCTGCAGGGAGAAGACCAGACTGGTCGTTGCGAGGACGCCCGCACAAGGCCGTGGAGAGCTGGGGTTTTGCAGGGCAGGAGGGGTTAGGGAGTTCAGGGTTTTGGCAACAGTGATAGAAATGATGTAATGAGGAACCGAGCAGTCTACAAAGGAACAAGAAGACAGAAAAAGACTGAAGAGAAAACAGAAGTATTAATGATGTTTTTAAAACAAATAGCCCTCCCTCTTGTCGTGGACATGCTTGGACGAGCAAGCTGGGTGGGATGATAGGGATCGCAGACAGCGTGAGGACAGGCAGAGGGGGGAGGCAGGGGAGGCCGCTGGCTGAGCCCTTGGCAGGAAGGGGACATTCCAGCCAGACATCCTGGATCCGCTGGACTTTCCCAGCAGCTCTCAGAAGCAGACGAGCAAGGGAGGGGCAGGGAAGAGTCATGCTGGCTGACGAGGGGCCCAGGGACATGGGTGTTGCCGCAGCCCCTCAGGGTCAGGGTCTTGGAACCTGAGTCAGGAGGTGGGGCAGCTGGATTGCCCACCAGGAACAGGCTGTTCCCCAGTGTGGGCACAGGAGAGAGGTAAAGCCTAGTCAGAGATTTCCCAGGTGGGGCCAGGTCACCTGCCCCAGCCGGTATCACAGAGTGTGGAGGGAGAGGGGCCACGCAGGGGAGGGAGCAGGGCATTCTGGGCTCCACAGTGAGGCCACCTCCCAGGTGGACCCCAAGGGAGAGGACCCCCAGGGCACTCCATATTGAATTGGGTGGGTGCAGTCTGTGTGTTTTCTGCAGGAAATGCTTTCCCAAACATTTCAAGGGCATGCATGCCCTCAGAAAGGTTAGAAGCCAGTGGGTGGGTGATATTTGGGGGACTGGAAAGGGCGCAGGTCTGTTTTCCTGGAACATCTGCCCAGGCATGAACGTGGGCACTGCCAGGAGGGGTGCGGCAAAGCCTCCCAAACCAGCCCTGCCTCCTGGGCACTGAGCGCCTTTCCTGCAAGCTTGCCACCGTCCAGGAAGGTGTGTAAGCCCTACTATGTGCCTACACTGGGCTGGGGCTAGGGATATACCACAGCAGGTGAACACAGCCACACCCTCGAGATCTTCCCACCTGACACCAACCAGGTGACAGACCTCTAGGCCTTTGCACACGCTGTTCCCACTGCCACCCCCCAGTCCTGTTACTGACAAGGGAAAGTTCAAGCTCCTGTCTTTGGGGGAGGGGACAGGGTGTCCAGGAAGTGACAACCTTGTGATTATTTGGGATTTTCTCATTTCAATGTAAGGGCTGTTATGTACGCATAATTTACTCTATCTCTACATTTTGTGACAGAAAAACCATTCATTTTTCATTAACCTCACAGGAACGTGACTTACTGTTGTATAAGTGAATTATGAGGAACCCACTTAGCACGTGGTAATGGGGATTGAATCTTAGCAGACTTGCCTGCATGCTTGGATGTGTCTGCCTCCCTGAGTGAGATGCAAGTTTTATGAGGAAGGTGTTTAGCCAGGGCTGTGCTGACCTAAAAAGAAACTGAGACCAAATACATATAGCGAGGATTTACTGAGCCAATATGATGATTGCAACCAGGGAGACAGATAAACCAGGTATCCCTGAAAATGTGTTCTGAAGAGGGCCAGCAGAGCTTAACGTTTTATAATCACAAGAAGGGGGAGGGTCAAAGGAGAGAGAGAGAGAGACAGCCCCGCCTAATGACTTCATCAGGCTTTCTATTGGTAATACAGATTTGGGATTGTTACTAGGTTACATCCTGCATGCAGGGATCTAGGGTAAGGGTTGTAAAATGCATTCTAGGTTATTTTATGGTGCCGTTATCCCTGCTTCTAAGTAAAATGGTCTTATGCTAATGTTTTCCAGGACAGGTGGACATGATTACTGACTTATCCCAGATCTCCAAAGGCACTCTAATTTAGCTGACCTGGTCAGAGCAGATTCTTTTGGTCATCAACTGTTCAGTACTGTATCCCCAAGAGCCCAGCACACAGTGCTTTCCATGGGGCAGGAGCTTAATTTGAGAAAATAAATAAGACCCTCACGAAAACAGGGACCAAACCACAAATCTCTAAGCCTACCCAGGTGGCCAGCCACCACAGTCACATCTTCTTGTCCTCAGCTCAAGAAGAGACCCCAAGGCCAGAATACAGCCACAGTGATCACAGGCTACTGAAAAGCCCAAAGGAAAGACCACGCCCATGTTCTAGAACAAGCATCTCTCCAGTCCTCCCCCAGCTCAGGGATCTCTGCTGGCACATGCCCAGGAGGGCTGAGGGCGAGCCTGGCTTGCTTCCAAGGCCCAACCTTCTCACATGATTTACGGAGAGGGCAACCTCAGGAAGGAAGCCTCCATCAGGGACCTGCCAAGAAACTTTTTTTTTAATTGTCTCTTTTTTTTTTTTTTCTTTTTGGCAGCTGGCAAGTAAGGGGATCCGAACCCTTGACCTTGATGTTACCGACACTGTGTTCTAACCAACTGGGCTAACCGGCCAGCCTAAATTGTCATTGAAAAGGACACTCACTAGTTTGATTAATTAAGCTCCATTTGGATGGCTTGGGGTTTTTTATTGTCACATTTGGATCTTGTCCTAGCAAACAGCATCATGACCTTATGCTGCTGTTGGAGCCAGAGGAGAGTGAACACCCCAAAGTCCAGGGAAACAGCTAAAGGAGGTCACAGATCAAGCTTGAGCTACTGTCTGTGATTCTCTGTCATGGGGGCTTATTTGATGTTGCCTGACAAAGTTGTGCTGTGGGTACCCCAAGATAAAGCTATGTCTCAAGGACAGGAGAGGTGGAGAAAAGTGACCTCTTTCACAAGTGCAAGGCCAGGAACCAGGGACAGAGCCCTGGGCAGGAGGGGGGTGCCCTCCAGCTGAAGAAGCCGTCCTTGTACCTGGCATGCGGGCCGGTTTCATGTTACTTCCTGTGCTTGTTTCCGCATTGTCATCCCTGAACCTTGAACAAATTTTGTTGAATACCCCAGTCTCGACTCAGCTGTGTTTAGGGAAATGGAGGCAAAGATCCCAGTTCAAGCCTGGGCTGGGACAGCCACCTAAGCCGGGAGGGAGTGGCCACAGAGCTCTTTAGTGAGAGAGCCAAGGGGAGCAGAATCCAGGAAGACAACTGGGACTTCAGAATCCAACCTTGAGTTGTAAGGGCTGGAAAATTGGGATGGGACTTTCTTCCGAGTCAGCCAATTCCCATACGGAAGTCTCCCAGCAGTTCAGATCTGCTCCCTGGCTTTTTCCCACCATGAGGTCTCCCAAAGGCCACACTACTTCAAGCCTTCTTCCCTTCCATACTCTCAGAGTGGAGGCAGACACCCTGTCTACGCAGCCCCCAGACACACGCTCCTGCCATGTTTTCCATTGTTGGGAAAATCCTCCCATCTTCCCTTCCAGCCCAGCTCCTCTCTGCCCAAGAGCAAGCCCGCAGTCATCTAAACATGATCGTAAACGAATATGTTCCCCTCCCCGGGCTTATGCCAACAAGACTATAAATGGAATGTGAACCAGATTTTCCCACTGGCTTCCACTAGGCAAGAAGAGATGTGTTTCTCTCCAAGAAAGGAGAGCAGAGGAGCAGGGTCTGGGAGTGGGAAAAGAAGGAATAGAGGCTACAAAGAGATTTCATTACTCCAGGATGTGGTTTTAATTTCATCCTTCCCTGGCAGCCTCTTCCCCACCCCCAGCTTATTAAGGGAGCCAAATCAAATACACCAAATGTAACTGCAACCCAGCCACCCTGGCTTAGCCTCCAGAGACTATCAGGGGGTATAAAGCAAAACAGACCACAAATCCAGGAGGAGAGAAAAGGCAGACAGTCAGTGCCCATTTGAACACCTCGGCCCCTGCCTCCTGTGTGCAGCTGCTGGCGAGTGACCAGATCTGGCCATCTCACGCACCTTCCTCACCCCTCAGCAACGCAGCTGTGTCCTGCGCTGTCAGGCCATCTCTCTGCAATTCAGCCCCTCCTCTTCTAGCCAAGGTTTTCCTCCTCTGGCCTGACATGCTTGGTCCCATCTTCACACCCTGTTCCCTCTTTTCCCTGCTCATCCTAATCCAGAATGCCCTTTAGCCCAGCTGTCTGATGCTTCCCCCCTGCAAGCTTCAGAGCAATTCTCCCCTCCTTAGGGGACGGCCAGGACCCTCCAGTGGCCCCCACTGGCTCCCCGCCTGACCCCACTGATGGAGTCCTCTGCATTTTGCCTCCTCTCCTCCCCCTTCTCCTACCGAAGCTGCTCTCAGGCCAAAGGCTCCTTCCCCTCAG
Organism: Galeopterus variegatus; assembly: GCF_000696425.1. Lineage (NCBI taxonomy): Eukaryota > Metazoa > Chordata > Mammalia > Dermoptera > Cynocephalidae > Galeopterus > Galeopterus variegatus. The sequence continues at coordinate 171,761 of NW_007727348.1, forward strand.
CACAGAACCTGCACCTGTCACTCCATTAAAAACAGTTTTTTAAAGCATCCTCGCCCATGACCTTGAATCTTCTCAACAACTTGCCCAGCACTTCTGGGCCCTTCCTGTCCTGGCCGCACCATGGGGAGCACCATGACCTTCTGGTACCTGGTCCAGGGGCCACCCCCATCTCGCTGACTGCCCTGCAGTGCCCAGTGCCAGTCATCACCGTGACCTCCTGATGCCCATCACATGGCCTCTCCTGCTTCCTCCCCATTCCTTTCCTGACTTCTTTTATTTTTCCATATTTTTATTGCAGTAAAATGTGTATAACATAAGAATTTCCATTTTAAGCGTTTTTAAACATACAGTTGCATGAAATTAATTACAGTCATAAGGCTGTGTAACTACTACCTCTATCTATTTCCAAGAACTTTTCGTCATCCTAAGCATAGACTCTGCACCCACTAAGTAATGACTTCTCATTGCTCCTTCCCCCATATTTCTGGCAACCTCTAATCTACTTCTGTCTCTGACATTTTTTTTTTTCTTTTTAACTTATTTTTTCTTAATTGACCCCCGATAACTGAATATATTTATGGAGTACCTATGATATTTGGATACATTTATACAGTGCGCAATGATCATATCAGGGTAATTAGCATATCCATCACCTCAAACATTTGTCACCTCTTTGTGTTAGGAACGTTCAACATCTTCTCAACTAGCTACTTGAAGTTACACAGTAATTTGTTGTTGACTGTAGTCTCCCTGTATTGCTATAGCACACTAGATCTTATTCACCTTATCTCTCTACAATTTTGTATCCATTGACCACCCCCTCCTCGTTCCCACTCCCTTCCCTTAACTAGTCCCTGGTAACCACTCTCTACTTTTGTGAGATCCACTTTTTTAGCTTCCACATGTGAGTGAGAACATGTGGTATTTCTCTTTCTGTGCCGGGCTTATTTTACTTACCATAATTTTCTTCAAGGTCATCCATGTTGCTGCAAATGGCCGAATTTCACTCTTTTTTATAAGTAGTATTTCATTGTGTATATATACCACATTTCCTTTATCCAATCATTCGTTGACGGACATTTGGGTTGGCTCCAAATCTTGGTTATTGTGAATAGAGCTGCAGTAAACATGGGAGTGCAGGTGCTGATTTCCTTTCCTTTGGATATATATACCCAATAGTGGGATTGCTGGATCATATGGTATTTTTATCTGTAGTTGTTTGAGAAACTTCCATACTGTTTTCCATAATGACTGTACTAATTTACATTCCCACCAACAATGTACAAGAGTTCCCCTTTCTCTGCATCCTTACCAGCATTTTCTGACTTTTTGATAATAGCCATTCTAACAGGGGTGAGATGATAGCTCATCATGGTTTTGATTTGCATTTCTCTAATGATGAGTGATGTGGAGCATTTTTACTGTTGGCCATTTGTATGTTTTCTTTTGAGAAATGTCTATTCAGGGGCCGGCCCGGTGGCGCACTGCTACAGTGTGCCGCTTGGGAGCGTGGTGGCGCTCCCGCTGAGGGTTCGGATCCCACATACAGACCGGTTCCCGCTCACTGGCTGAGCGAGGTGCAGGCACGACACTGAGGGTTGCGATCCGTTACCGGTCACGAAAAAAGACAAAAAAGGAAAAAAAAGAAAAAAAAGAAAAAAAAATGTCTATTCAGCTCATTTGCCCATTTTTTAAGTCAGATTATTTGTTTTTTTTACTATTGAGTTGTTTGAGTTCTTCGTATGTTATGGATACTAATCCCTTGTCAGATGCATAGTTTGCAAATATTTCCTCCCATTCTGCAGGCTGTATTTTTGCTCTGTTGATTATTTCCTTTGCTGTGCAGAAGCTTTTTAGTTTGATATAATTCCATTTGTTGATTTTTGCTTTTGTTGTTTGTGCTTTAGAAGTCTTACACATAAAATCTTTGCTCAATCCTATGTCCTGAAGTGTTTCCCCTGTACTTTCTTCTAAAACTTTTATAGTTTTGGGTCTTACATTTAAGTTTTAACCTATTTTGAGTTGATTTTGGTATATGGTGAGAAATAGGGACCTGGTTTCATTATTCTGCATATGGATCTTCAGTTTTCCCAGCGCCATGTATTGAAGAGACTGTCCTTTCCCCAATGTATGTCCTTGGCTCCTTTGTTGAAAATTAGTTGGCTGTAGGTATGTGGATTTATTTCTGAGGTCTCTATTCTGTTTCACTGATCTATATGTCTGTCTTTGTGCCAGTACCATGCTGTTTTGACTACTATAGCTCTGTAGCATATTTTGACATCAGGGAGTGTGATGCCCCCTGCTTTGTTCTTTTGGCTCAGGATTGCTTCAGCTATTTGGGGTCTTTTTTTGTTCTATATAAGTTTTTTAATTGTTTTTTTTCTATTTCTCTGAAGTAAGTCATTGGTAGTTTGATGGGGATTGTATTGAATCTGTAGATAGCTTTGGGTAGTATGGTAATTTTGACAATATTGATTCTTCCAGTTCATGAGCATGTGATGTCTTTCCATTTTTTTGCATTGTCTTTAATTTCTTTAAGCAGTGTTTTATAGTTTTCCTTCTAGAAATCTTTCACCTCCTTGGTTAAATTAATTCCTAGGTATTTTATTGTTATTGTTGCTATTGTAAATGGGATTGCTATTTTGATTTCTTTTTCTGCTAGTTTGTGTATAGAAATGTTACTGATTTTCATGTGTCAATTTTGTATGTTGCAACTTTACTGGGTTTGTTTATCAGGACTAGGAGTTTTTTAGTTGACTCTATAGGTCTCTCTATATGTAAAATCATGTCATCTGCAAACAGGGACAATTTGACTTCCTCCTTTCCAATTTGGATGCAATTTCTTTCTTTCTCTTGCCTAATAGTTCTGGCTAGGACTTTTAATACTATGTTGAATAAAAGTTGTGAGAGTGCACATCCTTGTCCCAGTTCCTTGTTAACTGTGGGTTTGTCACATATGGCCTTTATTGTATTAAGATAGTTTCCTTCTATACATAATTTGTTAAGAGTTTTTATCATGAAGAGATGTTAAATTTTATCAAATGCTTTTTCTGCATCCATCAAGATGGTCATGTGGTTTTTTTTCTTTTGTTCTGTTGATGTGATGTATTACATTTATTGATTTGTGTATATTGAACCATCCTTCCATCCCTGGGATAAATCCCACTTTATCATGGTGTATAATCTTTTTGATGTGCTGTTGGATTTGGTTTGCTAGTATTTTATCAAGGATTTTTGCTTTTTTGTGTCCTTGCCTGGTTTTTGTATCAGGGTAATGCTGGCCTCATAGTATGTTTTTAGAGGAATTCCATCCACTTCAATTTTTTTAAATAGTATTGGTATTAGTTCTTCTTTAAATTTTTGATAGAATTCAGCAGTAAAGCCATGTGGTCCTGGGCTGGGCTTTTCTTTGTTTGGAAATTTTTTATTACTGATTCAATATGGTTGCTTGTTATTGGTCTGTTCAGGTTTTCTATTTCTTCTTGGTAGGTCATATGTATCCAGGAATCTACTCATTTCATCTAGATTTTCAAATTTATTGGTGTATAGTTGTTCATAATAGTCTCTAATCGTCCTTTATATTTTGGAGGTATCAGTTGTAATGTCTCCTTTTGCATTTCTAAGTTTATTTCTTGGGGTCATTTTTGGGGGGTTTGTCAATTTTGTTTATCTTTTTAAAAAATCTTTTTGATTGATTGCTCTTTTGTATAGTATTTTTAATCTCAACTTCATTTATTTCCACTGTGTTTTTTACTATTTCTTTTCTTCTACTTATTTCAGGTTTAGTTTTTTCTTGCTTTTCTAGTTCCTTGAGGTACATTGTTAGGTTGTTAATTTTGAGATCTTCCTATTTTTTTGATGTGGATGTTTATTGCTATAAACTTTCCTCTTAATCTGAGTTGGCTGTATTCCATAGGTTTTGGTATGCTGTGTTTCTGTCTTCATTTGTTTCAAGAAATTTTTTGATTTCCTTCTTAATCTTTTCTTTGATCCATTGGTCATTCAGGAGCATGTTGTTTAATTTCCATGTATTTGTGTAGTTTCAAAAGTTCCTCTTGTTATTGATCTAATCTCACTCTATTATTGTCAGAAAAAATACTTCATATGTATTCAGTTTTTTTGAACTTGTTGAGACTAGTTTTGTTGCCCAGCATATGGTCAATCCTGGAGAATGTTCCATGTGCTGATGAAAATAATGTGTATTCTGCAGCTGTTGGATGAAATGTTCTGTAAATGTCTGTTAAGTCCATCTGGTCTATGGAACTATTTAAATCTGATATTTCTTTGTGGATTTACTGCCTCAATGATCTGTCCAATGCTGACAGTGGGCTGTTAAAGTCCCCAATTGTTATTGTGTTGGCATCTATCACTCCCTTTACATCTGATAATATTTGCTTTATATATCTGTGTGCTCTGCTGTTGGTTGCATATATATTTATAATTGTTATATCTTCTTGCTATATTGATCCCTTTATTATTATATAAGGCCTTTCCTCATCCCTTAGCATAGATTTTGATTTAAAGTCTGTTTTATCTGATATAAGCATTACTACTCCTGCTAACTTTTGTTTTCCATTTATATGGAATCTTTTTCCATCCCTTCACTTTCAGTCTGTGTGTGTCTTTGTAGGTAAGGTGTGTTTCTTGTAGGCAGCTTATAGATAGGACTTTTTTTTTCTATCCATTCATCTAGTCTGTCTTTTAGTTGGAGCATTTAATCCATTTACATTCAAGGTTATTATTGATATGAGAAGTCTTACCCCTGTCATTTTGTTGATTGTTTTCTGATTGTTTTGTGTATCCTTTGTTCCTTTCTTTCTTTCTTTCTCATTATTTATCCTTGTGGTTTGGTGGTTTTATGTATTGATGGAGCTTGATTCCTTTCTCATTCTATTTTGTGAACCTGTTCTACCAGTAAGTTTTATATTTTCGGGTGTTTTCCTGATGGTTATTATTGTTCTTTCTCTTCTAGATTTAGGACTCCCCTAAGCATTTTTTATAAGGCCATACTGGTGGTGATGAATTTCCTTAATTTTGCTTGTATGAGAATGATTTTATTTATCTTTCATTTCTGAAGGATAGATTTGCTGGGTAGAATATTCTTGGCCAGCAGTTTTTTCTTTCAGTACTTTAAATATATCAGCCCATTCCCTCCTGACCTGTAGGGTTTCTGCTGAGAAGGCTGCTGTTAGTCTAATGAGGATTCCCTTAAAATTGAATTGATTCCTCCCATTGGCTTTAGAATTCTCTTTTTGTCTTTTACTTTTGGCAGTTTGACTACAATATGTCTTAGAGAGGACCTTTTTGAGTTGAATCTGTTTGGGGACCTTTGAGCTTCCTGGATTTGTACAATTGTATCTTTCCCCAGACTAGGGAAGTTTTCACCTATTATATTATTAAATATGTTTTCAGTACGTTTTTTGTTTTCTTCTCCTTCTGGAATGCCCATAATTTGAACATTTGTTCACTTACTAGTATCCCACAAATATTATAGGCTTTTTTCATCTTTTTAATTTTTTTTTTTTTTACCTTCCTGGGTTATTTCAAAACAGCTGTCTTCAAGATCAGAAATTATTTCTTCTGCATGATCTAGCCTGTTGTTGAGACTCTTGGATGTATTTTTTATTTCATTCAATACATTCTTTAATCTGGCTTCTGGTCAAGATGGCAGAATAGACAGTCCCCAGCATCACTCTCTCCCACAAATCAACAAATTTACAACTATAAAAAGGCAACAACAGCCAAGCTGGGGCTGCTAGAGCTCAGGGGAAGAGAAGGAGAGACCTATGGAGTGCATAAAGGTGGGAGAAGTCATGATGAGAGAAAGAAAAAAACCACTCTGATCATTTCATGCTATGGCCACTTTAAGGCTGGAGCTGCTGAGCGCACAGAGCAGGAGTTGGGAAAAGCTGCAGCTGTGCCCTTTGGATGAAGTTGCATGGAGGAAGCAGGGGAGAAGAGGGCCTTGGTGGCCCTCAGGGCAGCAAGACCACTAATAGGGTTCCCATGGACCCACATAGGACCAAGGAGCCACAACAACTGAACAAAAGGAGCCACTCAGAGGCTGGTGAGTCATCACAAGGGACCAGTGCATGGCCCATTCCATGGGAAGTGTTTCCAGCATGGGCAGTGGGGTAGACAGGCCCACCAGGGGAACACTGGGGCATGGCAAGGACAACTGACTACCACCCTGATCAGCGAAGTAACACTCAGAGCAGACTGCTCAGGAATATAGAATTGCATGGGGTGCAGTTTGATGAAAAGACTCAGGCTCAGGTCAGAGTTTCTACACAACCCAGGTGCACCAGGTCTCTGGAGAGCCAGAAGCACCTGTAAGGTCATCCATTAAAACCTGAGCTGCGGGCCGGCCCCGTGGCTCACTCGGGAGAGTGCGGTGCTGACAACACCAAGGCCATGGGTTCGGATCCTATATAGGGATGGCTGGTTTGCTCACTGGGTGAGTGTGGTGCTGACAACACCAGTCAAGGGTTAAGATCCCCTTACTGGTCATCTTTAAAAAAAAAAAAAAAAAAACCTGAGCTGCACATAAAGCCTTCCCTAGGGAACCAGAAACAAAGCAGCAATTTAGCTAAACCACTCAGCTCAAGTACTGATCCCCACAGGAAGTTCCCCCATTTTAGAAGTAAGCAAAGAACAAAAAATTAGTTCTGGCCCAGGCACACTGCTGATGCCTCGGGGTCTGCCCAGGGACCCATCCCAGGCACACTGCTGGTGCTTCAGGGTCTGTCCAGGGACCCAAGGCATGGAACCAGGGACTGGACCCCCCCACACACAACCAGGCACACTGCCAGTGCCTTGGGGCCCACCCAGGGATCTAAGGTATGGAGCTGGGGACCGGACCCCCCCCCCACAACCAGGCACACCACCAGTGCCAAGGACCATGCCAAAAACATCACCTTCACATGGGTGGTCCACCACAGCCAGCACAATAACCATGGCTGCCACGAAAGTGGCTAGACACCACAACCACCACACAGATCATCTGTCTGCCAGCCACTTGAGTGCATTGACACAAGGAGAGTCACCAGCAGAGACCAAAGAAAAGAAGAGGATGTCTCTCTCCACAAAGCCCATTCCAGAGTGACAAAAGAAGCATCTGCTCTATGACAATATTGGAGGACCTGAACACACCTCTCAGCATTGGACAGATCATCTAGGCAACAAATCAACAGAGTAACCATTACTCTTTCAGAAGGAGAGAAGAAATCTAGGGTTGTCAGAGGGAGGAGGGGGGAACAAGGGGGGATAGGGAGAGATTGAACATGAGGCATAAAAAAAAGTAAGATTTGTAACAATATATATGTTAGTAATATTGATTTGATCAACATATGTCAACGTTGAACCCCAAAAATACGTATAATCAATTGTGATTCAATAAAAATTGAAATAAATAAATTCTTTAATTCTAAGACTTGTTTGATTTTTAAATGATATCTCTTCATTAAATTTGTCATCCAGATCATGAATTATTTTTCTGATTTTATTGAATTGTTTGTATTCTCTTGCATCTCAATGAATTTCCTTAAGATTACTAATTTGAATTTCTTTCCAGCAATTATTGGAGCATTATCGCATTTCTTTGGTGGTGTCATGTTTGTTTTTTCATGTTTCTTGCTTCTCTGCATTGATATCTGTGCATCTGATGGAACAGTCACCTCTTTGAATTTTGTAGAGTGGTTTACATGGGAAAAACTTTCACCCACAATTGCATCCTTCAGTGTTGATTGGGTAGAGTACAATGGCTTTATTCTGGATGGGTGCAGTAGTGTACTCTGTGCAGTTTCTTCAGCTATAATCCACTTTTGCTACGTCTGCACATGCTTCCATGGCCTATGCTTGGGAGGTTTGTGGCAGCAGTGGCATGGCTTTGCTGGGGGTGGGCTCACTGTGTTGGTTCTCAGGCTGGGGATGTGCATGTGCTCACTGTGGGTCAGTCGTCTCAGGAGCTGGCTCACTGAGGATGGGATTGCTAGATTGATTTTCAGGCTGGGGGTGTGGGCATGTGGCATGTCAGGGATTCCAGGGCTGGTTTGCCATTGGCAGGGTCACCATGCTGATTCTCTGACTGGGTGTGGGCCCATCAGGGGTGCATCAGCTAGGCTGTTTCACCTCAGATGTGCCTGCAATGGCTCAAAGACTCAGGAGCAGGTCCACCAGAAGTGTGATAGTTAGGCTGTTGCTGAGTTGGGGACATGGGAATGCTTTGGTTTGGTTAGCTGGGTGTGGGTCTGCCGGGAGCCCATCACTGCACCACTTCTTGGGGCCAGGTGCAAGGTTGTGCTTCCCTCAGTGGTTCAGGAGCAAATCTGCCATGGGCAGGGCTGCTGAGCTGCTTCTTGGGTGGTGGGCAAGGCCACTAGGTGGGACTGCAGAGAGGGGCCCCAGCCTGACACCTTTCAGGCAATGGGTGAGGCCACTAAGTGGGATTGTTGAGGGTGAGACTACCTGGCCACTTCTCTGGGAGGGTGTGAACACACTTTATTTTTGCCAGTGCAAGGGTGTGTTTGTTAGAGTAGGGACCCATGAGCTGTTTTTCAGGGTTGGGAGCATGAGTGCACAGAACTCAGCCCACTGACAGGAGGGGGTGGGAATCAGCCTGTCTGATCTCTGGCCAGGGACAAGGGGGTGCATCAATTCAGCAGGCCCAGGGTTGGCTTTCCAGATGTGTAGGACTGAGCTGTCCCCACCCACCTCCTGCCACAGCCATATGAAGCAGTCATGCTTGCCTCCTCAAGCTGAAATCTTTCCTGCCCCATGCTTCTGCACGTGCAGCCTCCTCTGCCTGGAATAGCCTTCTCTCTCTCTCTCTGTCTAGCGCACTTCTCATTCCTTATGACCTGCCAATAGTTGCCTTCTCTGGGAGACCACCCACTCTCTTCAGAGCTCCCAGGATGCTCTGTGCTTGCTGGCCCTGGCTTTGAGCCAGGGCATTGTAGCCTCTCCCGTGAGTGAGTTGGAAGGCTGGGGAAATGCAGTGGCTACTGATTGCAGGGCAGGGCGTGCTCCTGCACGGGGTCTGGTTTCACTACGGCACTGTACTGCTTCAGCGTGGATCACGTGGCTGGGGATGGGTAGTGCAGAGTGTGTGCTCCCGTTCTGGAGTGAGGCAGCGCATGTATTCTAGGCCGCTCCCCCCACTTGGCTCCAGGCTTGCGAGGGCATGAATCCTCATGCAGTAGGAACTGCAGGCCTCTGTGTTGAGGAGGATGGTTGGTGTGGGCCCTCTGCCTACCTTTTTCCCACAAGGGAAAGCCCCTTCTGCACTGATCCAGGTGGTAGTGATATGGCAGCAGAGGCTGTGTGCCTCTCTCTCCTCTCTCTGCTGCCATCCTGGGCTTTCCTGCTCCACAGGGATCTCACCAGTCTCCTGCTGCACTCCTGCACTCTCCCACAGGCGCTGTCTGTTAGTTGTTCTGGTCCTTTCTGTAAGAGGAATGTGCCCCGGGAACCTCCAGTTTGCCATCTTGCCCTCCCTTTCCTGACTTCTTTTTGGACTCTTCTCCTTAGCCAGCCCCTCAAATATGTTGTTCTCCAGAATTTTGTCTGAGACCCTCTTTTCATGCCACTGTCTCCTAGGATGACCCTGAATTCACTCCTGCTCCCACCATCACCCACATGCTGAGGTGCATGCAGGCCTGGAGAGCCAGCCTCCCACCAGCCCCTGTCCAGAGATCCTTCCCCATGCCCCCGTCCATGCCCATCTGCCGCTGTAGTCATATATCTAGGGGATGCAAGGGACATTATTTTATTGAGGGCCACTAGCTTTCTCATATGCCATCCCATTTAATCTTCCAATAATCCTGTACATTAGATATTGTTACACCCACCTTTATGTATAAGGAAACTGAGTTTCAGAGAGGGTGATCTGCTCAAGTCTTAAAGCCACTAGGGGCAGAGCTTCGTGCAATGGGAGCCTGGATCTGCCTGATTCCCATGCCTCAGCACCATTCCCCCAAATGCAAACCTGATCACATCAGTTCATTACATCCTCATTGCTCTCCAGGCAAAATACAGACTCCTCAGCCTGGCACCCATGGTTCTCTCCAGGCTGTCCCAACGCACCTCCTGCCCCAGCCATATGAAGCAGTCATGCTTGCCTCCACAAGCTGAGATCTTTCCTGCCCCATGCTTCTGCACGTGCAGCCTCCTCTGCCTGGAATAGCCTTCTCTCTCTCTCTCTCTGTCTAGTGCACTTCTCATTCCTTACGACCTGCCAATAGTTGCCTTCTCTGAGAGATCACCCGGTCTCTTTGGAGCTCCCAGGACGCTCTGTGCTTGCTGGGTGCTGGCACTCACCACACTGCCTTGTAATCACTTTAATCTTTCAAGTGTCATTTTTAGCTTTGTAGCCCCAGGGCCCAACAAAGGTCCTGTGTGCATCAAGAAGAGCCTCAGTAAAAGCAGAAAGGAAGAGGGAACGAGCACCTCAACCAGATCTTCTCAAAGTGGGGTCCCTAGGTCAGTGGTGACCCCACCTTAGACTCTTGGAATCAGACTCTGTGGGGTGGGGTCCAGGAATCTGCACTTTAAATAATCACCCCAGGAGATTCTCTTATGCAATGAAACTTGAGACTGGTCTAGACCAGAGCTCGACCCTGATCCTTGCTAAGCCAGCCTGGTGGGATGAGATCCTCAGCTACTACTTGGTTATAGACCACCAGGACAGTATGTCCCAAATGTTTTCAAATCAGGACCTGCACAGAAAACAACACTTGTAGGACACTCTGGGGCAAACAGACAAAACTGCCCAGAGGTGGAGGAGAAAGGCCTGCGAACTCATGCTAACCCTGGCTCCACTAAGTGTAGGCGATCAATACCTTGGCATGCCGGAAACCCATTCCTTTTTTTTTTTTTTCCTTTTTATCTTTTTTCGTGACCAGCAATGGATCGCAACCCTCAGTGTTGTGCCCGTATTGGACCGGGACCGGCAACGGGATCACAACCCTCGGTGTTGCTCCCGCACCGCGCTCAGCCAGTGAGCGGCCGGTCTGTATGTGGGATCCGAACCAGCAGTGCGCCACCGGGCCGGCCCCAGAAACCCATTCCTGATGCCCTGCCTCAGAAGCTCTGATTAATAAGAGCTATCAGCAAGTGCAAGAAGACAGGCACAGCTGCCGAGCACTCACACGGGTGCTGGTGCTGATGAGCTTTGATGAAGCCCCAGTGAACCATGGCCTCATGTCAGCCAAGGCTGAAACAGCAGTGTGACCATCTGTAGCTTGGAACCATTCCCGCCGCAGGACACTAGCTTAGGGTCTCCCAGCCCTGGGAACCATACATGGAGGAAAGAAAATGTGAGAGCTCTGAGTATCCCCTGCTTGGCCCAAGATTGTAGTACCCAAGGCAACCCCTAGTGTCTATCCCTCAAACCTAGTCCTGTCCTCACCTCCCTGCAGGTGGGACAGGTAGCCAGAGGCAATCATGAGCAAGATGCTGAGCTTTCGCCTGCCAGGGGAAGGCTGCTGCAGAGACATGACTACTTCCAAAACCTCCTTATGCAGCTAATTGCTTAATGGAATAAATGGAAGGAGGGGTTGGCACGATAACTGGGTACTTGCAGCTGCTGTGAACTCTAAAATCATCCTCCAAAGCACTGCTATTTGCCAGTTAAAGTATATTCTCTGTGGGCCCCACACCCATCTGCTGATCTTTCTGGAGGGACTGAAAATGTAGAAATTTTGCCTTTATAAAACATTAACGAGGAATTGCAAGCTGGAAGGGCTCTTAAGTCTAAAGGAAAGGAGCTGATGCCCTGAATGCTCCTGGGAGTGCTCAGCTCCTGATTGAGATACATCCCGGCCATTAGCAGAAGACCTAAGATGATGTGCCAAGTTGCAAAAATTCCTTTCTCCCCAGGATTTAACAAGTTAGCAGAAGATTTTGTATTCTATGAAGAGTATGGGTACTCTGAGTAAAGGGGCTATTGGGTGTGGGATCCCTGTACCTAGCAGTATGAAACAAACTGACATTTCAACAATTTGTCAACCAGTGGATGGATGGATGGATGGATGGATGGATGGGTGGATGGATGGACAGCCTCCAGAGTGCATGGAAAGGTGGAGAGCCTGTTGCCAGATTATTCCAGTTCTACACATATCTATTAAACTCACATTTTGGTTTTTTTTATATAAAAATACAGACTTTTTTGGCTGGCTGGTTGGCTCAGTTGGTCAGAGCACAGCCTTGTAACAGCAAGGTCAAGGGTTTGGATCCCTGTACAGGCCAGCTGCCAAAACAAACACACAAAACAAAAATATAGACTTTTTGTCTGTCTTGAATAATAAATAAATAAATAAACCCAGAAGACTGGCAATACTTCCCTGGCATGTTCTCCTAGTGACAATTGACTGGCACTGGGAACAGGCTGGCCCTGTCCACTTTGCCACAGTCCCCACCTTGCCCTACTACAGCACTCTGCTTGCTTCCCTCATTCATTCATTTCTGTCTGCTTGATTCTCAAACTCTGTGAGCGCTTTGCACAAATCCAATCCCCCACTGACAAACTATGTGGCATTTGGTGGGTCTTTTATATACTATTGGATATGATCATCACATGTTGTACACAAGTATTAATAGTCAACTCTGTACCCCACAAATAGTGTAATCAGTAATAGTGTACCCCACAAATAGTATAATCACGTTTTGATTAATAAATACTACTGAATAAGTGTATGTGTGAATTCATTAATTAAATGCCCATTTTTTTCCAACTAACCTTGGAGTTTGCCCCATCTGTGCTATTCCAGCTCTCCACGCCCACTCAAAGTACCCACCCCAGGAGCCCAGTCCTGGGCTTGCCCTCCCTGGACCAGAACTCTCTTGCCAAACTCTGTGCCCAAGCCCTGATGAGATTTGGTGGCTGAGCTGGCAGTCCACCATTCCTAGTATCTATTGTCATGTCCAAGTACAAGGATTTTTCTCAGTTTCTGGTTGCCCAGCATCTTTCTCCCCTGCTTTGCTAACAATTTCTCTATTTTCTCCTCCCCCATTCTCAGTTTATGGACTCCCCCCACCCCCACCCCAGGTGATGGCCACTCTTTGCTCCCAGGAGGAAGGGGTGAAAGGAGAGGCTAACTGGCTTAAGCTGAGCAGTAGACTCCAGGAAATGCCTCCCTTTGGCCAGTGACAGACACCTGGTCCATTCAAGTCAGTGAAATAGGAGGAGGTGGTCACTTGCTCCTTGAGGAAGGAGGCTCCTTGAGGAAGGAGACTCCCTGGAAGCCATCAACCTCCATTTGGGGGCCATGCTGAGAATGCTTATCTGAGACCAGAGCCAACACTGAAGAGGAGGAGCTGGGTAAGGGGAGAAGAAACTGGGTCTCTATTAAATAATTAGAACCCTGGGTATAGCCTCATCTGAAGTGAACATAATCCCTAGGCCAACAAGTTCTCCATTTTTGCCTTAGCCAAGCCGGGACAGGTTTTCTGTCATTTGCAACAGAAAGAGCTCCTGGGAACTGGGGCACTTTTTTCAAATATTCTTCCGTACAGAATGGAGTATGTGCTAATCAGGACTCTTAGGGCTGAAAGTGATATATGCAATGGCCATGCTATTGAGCATTCTCTCAGCACACATGCATGGGCCTCCGACTACATGCTAGGCAGGTACTGAGGAGGCAAAAACAACCGGGACATACAGCAATCACAGCCTGGTGAGTAACAGGGACAAATATCCTCCTGGAAAAGGCGGGTAAGGTTTGGCAGGAGACCACAGGCTTTGTAAGCCATTTAAAAGAGCTTATTTGTTCTAGTCAAAGGGTAACTAGTGGAGGAATTTTTAAAAATTTTTCCAATATAAAAATAACATTCTTTTTTTAACTAGAAAACACTGAAACGTATAGATGTTTTAAATCACCGTAGGTCTACAAATCAAAGTAATCTCTGTTTGCAGCTTTTGTACATTTCCTTCCGGTCTTTTTTTTTTTTCCCCTTTGCTTAATTCTTAGTTTTTGGATTATTTAAAAATTGTGATCTGGGCTTCTTCCCTCAACCCGTGATGCCTGATGGAGAGGACTGTTTTCTGAGGCCACCTTTGCAAGGTGATGGAAGAGGCTTCAACAGTGGCTTGCACACACGGCAGGGGGAGGGGATGCGGGCCACACAGCAGATGGTGAGAGCAAGAACTTTGCAGGTTTCCTGTTGAGACTGGGACTTCTGCTCTTTCCCTAAGTGAATAAATGCAGCAGGAAACCCTCCCCTCACTGCTCTGCAGCTAATGTGATACACTGGGGTGTGACACTGTTGGGCTATTGCAGAGGGTGTGGTCAACTCCCCACTTCCTGTTCACTCCCTGAGCTCTGGCCAAGTGGGCTGTCTTGTTTGCATGGAGTTCACACAACTGAGCAGTGAGCCCACCACCTTCCATGGGGACACCCACCATTCCCTGACTTCATCTGCCCTGCCCTGCAGGCCTCATTCACACGGCTGACTGCAAAGGGAGGGACACTCTGAGTCTGCTCTGTTGGCCTGTCAGAGCTCTACAGCATGTGACTCACAAGGTTTAGATTTTAGGGGTAGAGAGCGAGGGCCACACCTTATCTTTAGATATGAACTAAATCTTCAAATTTAACTTTTATCAGAGAATCTAGCATTGGGGGTTATAGGTAGGGGACTGTATATCCCAGTTTTCCTGGGACAGTCCCAGTTTATGCCTGTTCTCCTAGCATGATTATTAATAGCATCCCCTTTCACCCTCAAAAAGTGTCCCAATCTGACATTCTTGGGGGGGAGGGGAGAGAGGGAGGAGGGCGGGAGGTGTTGGTGATGGGCCATAATAATCATATACATTGTATATTGACAAAATAAAAATTAAAAAAAAAAAAAAAAAAAAGTGTCCCAATCTGGACAATAAATTATAGGGTGCTTGTGCAGATTAAGAAAATAAACTCTTACCTGCACCATGACTGGTGTAATCCCCAGTGGTGGAGAGGAGGGGTGAGTGATGCAATTTGGGTCTCCAAACCCCTTCCAGATGGCACTAGTGCCATGGCCTGTCAATCCCCAGTTTTATTTTTTATTTTTTATTTTTTTTCCTTTTTGTCTTTTTTCGTGTCCGGCAATGGATCGCAACCCTCAGTGTTGCGCCCGTACCGGACCGGAACCGGCAACGGGATCGCAACCCTCGGTGTCGCTCCCGCACCTCGCTCAGCCAGTGAGCGGGAACCGGTCTGTATGTGGGATCCAAACCCTCGGCGGGAGCGCCGCCGCACTCCCAAGCAGCACACTGTAGCAGTGCGCCACCGGGCCGGCCCTCAATCCCCAGTTTTAGCAAAAGCCGCTGTAACCCCAGGAGGATCCAGGCAAGGAAGTAGAAGGGCAGTCAGTATGGAGGCATCTCAGGGCAGACGCTGCTCTGCTAAGTCACCACCCAGCTCCCTGCTGGCACCCCACAACCTCAGGCCTCCAATACCCTCTTGCTCTTCATCTTCTAAGCCCTGATGCTCTCACCTCACCTGCACCTCCAGATTTGTTCCCAGTGCCCTCAATTTCTGCCCTTGGCCCCTTGTTTGGCCACACTGAACCTCCATGCCCGACTCTCAGCTCTGCTGCACAGGGCACTGCCTTGCCAGTTCTCCCTGGTTATAACTCAGTCTCCAGTTTGCTGCCTCCAGCTGCCTGGGAATCAGCTTTCCTGTCCAGCTCCAGCAGGGCTCCCAGCTCTGGGCTGTGTCCACAGCCATGATTTCCCCCACACTTGGTTGAGACACTGGACAAGACTGTAACCTCCATGGTTTCTCTTCTGAAATCCCACCTTGGCCCTCCCTAAACTCCTGCCCATCTTCAATATTTTCCACCAGCTCTTTCCTTTCACCATCAGACCTCTGTATGTCATTCATTTACTAATTCATTCATTCATTCATTCATTCCATGTTAACCAAGATGTGGAGTATACTAACATTTATAAAGCAAATGTATTTCACAGGGCTTATTTTCCAAAGCCCTGTAGTCTCCGGTTTAGCCTAACCTTGTGGAATTACATATAGAAATGTTAACCTTACAAAAGACAGGAAACTTTCCTCAGGCTAAAGTCTTCATAACACAGCGAAGTTGCTGGCTCAAGGACAGACAAGTTACTTGATTGATATGTAAAATACTGGGGAAATTGCTGTAGGGAAAAACGGGGTTTGCTAAGATCAAGCTTTTGTTGGTGGATTGACTTAACCTTTTGCAAATTGCATTATGGAATGTCACTTTGCTTGTTTCACTGATATTACCAGCCTCTATTGTTAAACTATACTTAGCCATAATCCCACCTATGTTCTTTTTCTGTATCTTCCTGGTCTGGAGAATAAATGCAGGGCAAGAACCCCAGTTCATGGTTAATTTCCAAAGGAAAGAATGCCTCTCTCTTGAGGGTTCTGGGAAATTAACCCCATTCAGGGTCTCTCACTGCTTGGAAGAAATGAGCTTTGAGTAATCCTTTTGCAGCTCCATCACCCAGAGGAAGAGAGGTGATAAATCCATGTGAGGCAAAGCAACACCAGGGGCCTGTTAGGGTGCCAGGCACAGGATCCAGGTCTTTCCTCTCCTGTTGTCACTACTGTCCCTTCCTCTCTGCTTTCCTTCCTAACCAGACTTATTCCATCTACCTCCTCCCACCCACTCCTCAACTCCTTGTGGTCTTCAGCCCCCACCAGTGTACTAAAACTGCCCTGCTATGTTCACCAGTGACCTCCTGGCTGCTGGACCCAGGAACTGTCCCAGCTTCTTGACCTTGGCAGCATTGGATGCTGTTCACAACCCTTTCTTTTCTTGGTGACCTTGACACTGCCTCCCCCAGCTCTTCCCTTCCCCTTCTGACTCCTCCCTGTATCCCACCCATGATCTCCATGTGTCTCGTGAGGGTACTGAACCAATCTCTGCCATTGCTTTCATCTTCTGATCTAGTTCTGACTTGTGCCTTGCAGAAGGTGGCAGAGTCCCCCCGACCCTGGTGGCTTGTGCACAAAGCTCTTCAGAGATATCTTGCCAAGTACCTGAGACTTCAGGAGAGCAGCTTTTTTTTACAAATCTGAGAAGATACTGGTGTGTTGTTGCAGCCAAAGTAAATATGGTAAAGTTCATCTCATGAGCACTTACCTTAGATGGATTCAAATCTTTGAGCTCAGCGAGAAGGGAAAGGGCCAATTTAAATGATGGAGGCAATTATGCTCACCTCCGACCCAGCAAATCTGTGAGCCCAGAGACCTGAATTTTCTCTCTCATGTGCCTCTCATAGTGTGGGTATCTTGCTGAGCTAAGCATTATTCTGGGTTTAAAAATCAACATTTTTCAAACATGGCACCTAAAATATACCAATTACCTTGTCTAGTGCTCAGCCAAAGAATACATAATCTGCTCCACACTGGGGGAAATTGGCTGTGTTGACCACCCACAGGGTGGCATGTTGGTGTCCGATCATGACTTCAGAACCAACCCTTGTATGCTCAAGAGGGAAGGGAAACTAAGAATGCAATACTAGTTAGACAATGACAAGTTATTCTCACAAAGTAGGAAATGATGAAAGGTCACTTAAAGAAACCACAGGGGTGACGTGGAGAAATTTCCAGTCCACTTGGGTTAAAGTGTGGTAATGACTGAGGAGCGAGAAGCTCCCTGGGGCTCGGGGTCACAGAGGTACAACTGCCAGTGAAGGGGTGGCCTAGGGGGCACCTGCTCCACGTTCCAGGTCCTGTGTCTCCACATGGAGAATGTGCAGCTCGAGTAATCATCCTGGCCCTTCTGCTCTGCACTCCTCCCATGAGTTATCTGATGGTGAGTCTGTGAGGAACAAATGTATTCGGGATGAAAACACACCAAGCCCATGTGCCCACACTTCTAAGCCACATCCTCTAATGCCGCTCTTTTTATTCATGTTTCAGATATTTATTCATCAGTGTAAACCCCAACATGATACACCAAGGTGATTTTGTACATTTAGAGGGAAATATGTTCGGGTTGAATAGAAATATTAATTAATATTAACTAAACCATTAATATGGATGGCTTCTGAGAGGGAGACCTTCATTCTAAGCAGCTTTATAGTGAAACACTTCACTTGGAAGCTCGGACCTTCTTTCTTCTGTTTGCTGTAACCCACATTCAGTGAGTAAAATTTGTACTGATCATTGGAATCCAGATT
Source organism: Galeopterus variegatus (assembly GCF_000696425.1). Taxonomy (NCBI): domain Eukaryota; kingdom Metazoa; phylum Chordata; class Mammalia; order Dermoptera; family Cynocephalidae; genus Galeopterus; species Galeopterus variegatus. The sequence goes on from NW_007727348.1 coordinate 189,903, forward strand.
GTTCCAGAGTTCTGGGTTACTTTCTGTCTCAGGTGCAGGACATGCAATGCTGCCCCAGTACCTCTGGCTCCGATAAAGACAAAGAGGGGAATCAAGCTCAGATACTTCTTGGACTGACCAAGGATCTGGCAGAGTGTGTTTGGGGCAAAGGCCTCAGGTCTGGAAAGAGAGAAGAAGAAATCTGCCAGGCCCAGGACTAAGTAGTTTAATGCAGCTTCCAATTTTTGGAGGATACTTAGGTAATACAGAATTGAATTCATCATAATCCTTGTTTCATACCATGCTACTGCTGATTGATTCATGGCCCTATTTGTTTATTTTAATAACACAAGGGACCCCACTTACCTATTGCCCAACCCAAGAGCTAGACTATTACTAGTAACTTACATCGTCTACCTATGTGCGCCTCCCACTGCATCCTTCCGTCTCTCCTTGCCCCACCAGAGGCAACCCTAACCTGAGTTCTGTGCTTGGTATTCCCTTGATTTTCATTGCAAATAAATGTATATGTAACTATATATTCTTCAGTTTTGCTTGATTTTAAATTTTATAAAAAGGGTATCACACTAAATGTAGTCCTTTGGGACTTGCCATTTTCATATTTGTACTGAAATTTATCCATGCGGAACATACAACTGCGGTCCACCCCTTTGCCCTGCTACATAATACACATGGGTACTTCGAAAAGTTCATGGAAAAATAGAATTAAAGGGTACTACTAATCTTTCCATGAAGTTTTTGAAGTATCCTCTTACCATTGTACGGGTATAACACTATTCATCTATGCATTTTCTCATCAGTGAGCAATTTGTATTGTTCCCAGGTTTTTGCTACTGTGGACAGTGATGCCATGAACATCCTTGTCCAGTCAACATTGAGTGGAATAGCTGAGCTGTGGACATTCAGCTTTATATGTTGATGCCACATTGCTTTCCAAACTGGCTGTGTGTCCATTTACATTCCCAACAGCAAGGTATATGAGACCCTGTTGCTCTATAAGCACATCTTCTCTAACATTTTATTTTGCCAGGTTTTCTAACCTTTGCCAATCAGGTGGGTATGAGATGTTATCTTGTCGTCTTGCTCAGCATTTCTCTGACTACTGATGAAGCTGAGCATATCTTCATGTGTTTATTGGCCACATGGGTTCCTTCTTCTATGAAATTCCTGTTCACGACTTTTGCCCATTTTTCTACTGGGTTGTTTGTCATTTTCTTATTGATTTCTAGAAGTTCCCAAAATATATTCTGGATACTAATGTTTTGTCAATTGTATGTATATGATAAATATCTTCTTCCAGTTTGTACCATGCATTTCCACTTTTATATGACATCTTTTTTAAAATTAAGGTATAACATACGTACAGCAAATTACACAAGGCTAAAGCATATGATTATAACACAGTTATCCACCCATGTAACCACTATCCAAATCAAAAGAGAACATTTTTAACATCCCAAAGAGGCTGCTTGGTTGTTGTCAATACCCTCGACCCAAAGTAACCACTATGTTGACTTTGTGTAGCCTGTTTTTGGACTTCATGCAGTTTGCAGCTCTTGTGTTTGTTCTTTCGCTCATCCTTACATCCATGAGCTTCATCCGCATCGTTGTGGGTAGCAGTTGTTTGTTCTTTTTTATGACTGTGTGGTATTCCACTGTATGAATATTTCAGAATTTATTTGTTCTATTGTTAATGCGTTTTTTCAATTTTTGATTATTACGAATAAATATGAACACTTTTATTTATACCTTTTGGAGGACATATGCACTCATTTCTCTTGGAAATATACCTAGTAGTGAAATTGCTGAGTTATAGAATAGCTATGTTTAGCTTTAATAGCTGTTTGTAAACAATTTTCCACAGTGGTGGTAATTTCCATTCTACCAGCCAGGTATGAGATTTGCAGTAACTCCAATGCTGACTAACAATGGTAATCTCAGTTTTAAATTTTTAGCCATTCATGGGGAAAGGGGTGTAGTGATATATCATTGTGGTTTTAATTTGCATTTCCCTGATGACTAATGATGATGAATAACTTTTAATATACGTACTGGCCACTTTGATATTTAAAGTACCTGTTAAGTCTTTGGTACATTCTTAAATTGGCTTGTTTATCTTTTTCTTATTGATTTGTAGGAACTCTTTACATACTCTGCATATGAGTCTTTTGCTGGATCTATATATTATGGATATCTTCTTCCAATCTGGGTTTGCCTTGCCTTTTTTGTGTGTAATTTTTTAATTTTTTTAATTGTGGTAAAATATACATAACATAAAATTTACCATTTTAATTATTTTCAGTAACATTAAATACATTCATATTGCTGTGTAACCATCATCACCATGTATCTCCTGAACATTTTTATCTTTCCAAACAGAAACTCCATACTCATTAAACAATAACTCCCCATTCTGGCCTCCCCGCAGCCCCTGGCAACCACCGCTCTACTTTCTGTTGCTGTGAATTTGACTACTCTAGTTTCTCCCACAAGTGGAATCACAGAGTATTTTTCTTTTTGTGACTGGCTTATTTCGCTTAGCATAAATTCTTCAAGATTCATCTATGTTGTAGCATGTGTCTGAATTACATTCCTTTATAAGACTGAATAATATTCCATTGTATGTATATACCACATTTTGTCTATCCATTCATCCATTGACCCACACATTATTTCCCCCTCTTGGCTATTGTGAATACTGCTGCCGTGAACATGGTCTATTCTCTTGTCTTTGATGAAGAAATATTCTAATTTTTTGAAGTTAGGTTTATTGAGGCATAATTTACATTCACCCTTTTTAGCTATAACACTCTATAAATTCTGAAAACACATGCAGTCATGTAACCACCACCACAGTCAAGACAGAGAATTTTATCACTCCAAAAACTTTCTTTGGGCCCCGGTATAGTCAGGATCTTCCCTCCACCCTGGCCCCTGACAAACCCCTGGCAATCAATATTTGTTCTTTGTATGTGTGGTTTTGCCTTTTCCAAAAGGTCATATAAATGGAATCATAGCTATTTGAGGACAGCTTCTATCATTTCACACAATGCATTTGAGATTAATCCTTGTTATTGTCTACATTAGTAATGTGCTTGCTTTTATAACTGACTAGTATGCCGTCATATGGATGTGCACTGTTTTATTCACTTTGCTAACATTTGGTTTAGGGTTTTGCATGTATATTTATTACTAAATGGGTGTGTAAGTTTTATAAACCATTCTGTCCTTTTCTGGTTTGGGTAGCAAGTTCTACTAGCTCCATACAATGAAGTGGGGAGCATGCCCTCTTTCCACTATCTGGGTGATTTGTGTAAAATCATAATTATAACCAATTCCTTAAAAGTTTGATAATAAAAACATACAGAACTCTTGTAAAAACATATGGAACTGTTGTTTTAATGTTATTCAGGGATATTTAGAATTTTTATTTCATTTTGCATAGTTTGGGTAACTTATATGTTTTCTAGGAATCTGTCCATTTTTCCTAATATCAAGTTTATTGATAGTGTTATTTTCTGACAGTATGATATTCTCTTGTTTTACCTGTAGTTACACCCTCTTTTCAATCATACTGGTAATGTTCTCTCTCTCTGTTTTTTATCTCTTTCTTTCTCCCTCCCTCTCTCTCTCCTAGCTACACCAAAAGTTTATTAATCTTCTTGAAAAAACAATTTTTAGCTTTATTGAGTCTTTCCATTATATCAACGTTTTCTATTCTATGTTTTCTGCTCGTGTTTTTATTATGTCTTTTCTTATACTTTCTTTGAGCCTATTCTGTTTTTTTCTTAACCACTTAGGTTGGACTCATTAATGTTCATCAGCTTTTTTTCTTTTCTAATATGAAAATTTAAGACTATAAATTTCCCTTGAAACATTTTTTTTGCTGCATTCTACAAGTTTTTATATGTAGTATTTCATTATTGTTCAGTTTTAAGTACTTTTCAATTTATGCCACAGTTCCTTTTTGATTCATGAGACATTTAGAAGTATTTTGCCCAGGGCTGGGCTGTGGCTCACTTGGAAGAGCGTGGTGCTGACAACACCAAGTCAAGGGGTTAAGATCCCCTTACCAGTCATCTTTGAAAAAAAAGGGAGGGAGAGTCTCCCCAAATACAGAAAAAAATGTTTAAAATTGTCCTTTTGTTATAATCTTCTATTTAAATTGTTTTGTTAATAAAACGATATATTAGACTCTCATGTGTGTATGTGTGTTTATATATTCTTTGAAATGTGGAGGAAAATTTTATGATTAATTTTTATAAATGTACCATCTATGCTTGAGGGAGAGGAGACTCACTTGGAAACAGGGGAAGAGAGATTCTTCCAGACTAAAAAGAGATTCCTCTGAGCCAGAAAGGCAAGGAGGAGGTATTGCCAGCAGTGGGACAGTGGCCTGCTCCCCAGTAGCTCATGGTGGATAACCAGGTTCATGGAGAAATGACTGCCTCCTTCCCAGCCTAGCCTGTGATTCCCATGCCCTGAGCCCAAGCCCCAAAGAGCCCAGCAGATCGGGCCTAAGGGAGCCTCGGCAGGCAGTACAGAGGGCAGATGGATGGCTGCCAGTGGGGGACACAGCTTCCCCAGGCTTTGCTGGAACCTTTGCACCACCTCGGTCTGGGAGGCACCATGAGGACAAAGATGTGCTTCCCATCAACCCAGAGGAAAGGTGACTTGGAGTCTAAATTAAGTTGCCTTCAAGAAAATAAAGAAATGCATTCTTTCCTGCATACCCAATTTATTGCAATCAGTACATTCGTATACCCAGTACCTAACAGACTCTAATACAGAATAGCATGTTTGAGAAAGACCAGTGGAGGGAAGAGAAACGAGAATAAAAGACAGACACGGAAATGACCGTGCCAGCCCCTCTTCACTGGGCCTCTCTCATCTTCCCAACTGGATGCAATATTTCCCTCTTTTGAGCTCCATCTGGCACTTATCCGATCACACATACATTACTTTCCTTTGCATGTGTGTTCTTGCTTCAAAATCCCCATACAGGGTGAGCAACTCTATAGGAAGAACTCCACCTTACTCACCCCTGCAGCTTCCAGCCACCTGCCCACCCCCACCTACCCACCCCCAGGCAGGGACTTCATTGGTGGTTTTGAAAAATTGAATGAAATGGGCACTGGTTGAAGACACAAAAACAAGAAGAGACAGGAGCAGCTCAGAGGTGGAGGCAGGTGGAGGCAGGTGGGGAATGCTTCCTGAAGGAGGGAGGCTGGGACTGGCTCTGGGGAGAGGAGGAAGACGTGGTTCAGAGCAGAGGAGCAGAGCAGGTTGCCACGGGGCCAGGCAATGCCCCCAGCCCTCTCAGGAACCAGCTCCAGACCTTCAGAGGAGCCTGGCCAGTGCTGTTCTTTTCTGGTCATGATTTATTCAACTAAGATGTGTCTGTAAATATCCTAGGCAGGCAGTTTATTCTCTGAGGACCCAGCATGTGGGAGGACCCGGCGTGCAGCCTGCAGATGCAGCCTGAGCTACACTGAGTGCTCATCCCCACCCAGAGGCAAACAGAGCAGACCTCAGCCCATGCCCTGAGCATGACACTGAGGCGAGAGAGAAGAAAGAGCTCGCCCAGGGTCATGCAGGGCCAGCAATTGCTGGAGGAGAAAAGAGGGGAGCAGGACTGACCTAGTGGAAAGAAAGCATTTGTCCTCTGGCCCAAGGAGGACATATGGGTTGCAGTGGCCTAAACCCCAAAAGTCCCACCTCCACCTTGACCAGCATCCTGAGGGGTTCCAGGATCTGGGTAAGGAAATACAGGCCCAATCTGGGTGAAACGGAGGGAAATTATGCAGGAGTCAGAGCTCTGGAGTTCCCTCCTCCTCTCTGGCATGCTCAGGAGCCAGGGAGCAAACCTAGACCACCTGTGTCGCACATCCCCAACTCTTGCAACAGGGCACTATCTCAGTTGTGCTTCTGCCACACGACATCAACATGGTATCCTGGGCTTGGGGTCAGAAATGGTCAGAAGACAAGGGTTCAATTCCTGCTTCATCCGTATGTGACTTGGGCAAGGCTTTTGAACTCTCTGAGGTTCAGTTTCCTCATCTGTAAAGTGGGGATACTATCCCTACCTGAAGGGCTGCTGAAAGGCTCAGGTGAGATATTGCATGTGAAGTGGAGTTTATTCATCAATGTCTGTTGCTTATAACAGAAATACCTGAAACTGGGTAATTTATAAAGAAACAATATTTATTGCTTACAGTTTCAGAGGCTGAGAAGTCCAAAGTCCAGGGAACACATGTGGTGAGAGCCTTGTTGGTAGTGACAGTGATGCAGGGGTATCACATGGCAGAATGGTGGAGTAGAGAGAAAGCTAACTCCTCATTTCTCCTTTTAAAGACATTAGAAATGTGACCATGACCACCATTAAACCACCGACTTATTAATCCATTTACTAGAGCATGGCCCTCACAACCTAATCACCTCTTCAAAGCCCCACCTTTCAATTACCATAATAGGGTTTCCCACCTTCTTAATGCTGTCACAGTAGGGACCAAGCTTCAGTGAGTTTGGGGGAACATCCAATCCACAGCATTCCACCCTTAGCCCCCCAAAACTCATGTCCTTTCCACATAAAATACATTCATTTCATCCCCAAATCTTAACTTGTTTCAACTCAAAGGTCCAAAGTCCAAAGCCTCTTCTGTGAAATCAAAATGAGTTACCTACTTCCAAGATGTGATGGTGGGACAAGCATAGTGTACATATTCCCATTCAAAACAGGAGAAATAGGCCAAAAGAATGGGGTAACAGGTGCTAAGCAGCCCAGCAGGGCAGGCACCAACTCTCAAAGCTGGTGAATCACGTCCTTTGTCTTCATATTTGGCATTCTCTGCACATTGATGTGAGGGTTGGTCCTCAAATCCTTAAGCAGCTCCACTCCTATGGTTTTCCTTGTCTCTGGCCATGCTGTAATTCTCCCAGGCTGGTGTTGCACACTGGTAGCTCCACAATTCTGGGGACTCCACAGCCATCCCACTCTCACAGCTCTGCTAGGCATGGTGCTGAAGGGGTTTCTCTCCTGCAACTCCAACCTCATATTTCCACTTGGCATTGCTTTAGCAAAGGCTGTCTGTGGTGAATCCACCCCTACAACAGATCTCTTCCTGGCCCAGGCTTTTCCATACATCCTTTGAAATCAGGGTGGAGACTCCTGATCCTCCGCAGGTCTGGCATTCTGTGAGCCTGTAAACTTAACACCACGTGGACACCACAAAGTCTTTCTGGCTTGTATCTTCTGAAACTGCAGGTCCAACCACACCTGGGGCCAATTTAAGCACAGCTGGAGCAGCCAAAGCAGCCAGGGTGCTGGTGCTGGAAGCAGTTTCTTGAGGTGACCCTGGGCAGTGAACCCATGGGGGTCACCTCATGCCTGTTCCCCAACACCGTTCTCTCTCACTAGGCTTCTTGGCCTGTGATGTGAGGGGTGGCCCCAGAGACTCCTGCAATGCCTTCAGGGCTTTTTTCCCTTCCCTTGATCATCCCTTTCTTCTGTATTAATCTCCTTAGCAAATGGTCGCTGGGCTGCACCCTTGAATTTTTCTCCTGAAAATGCTCTCTGCTTCTCTGCCACATGGCCAGACTGCAAATTTTTCAAATCTTTACACTCCGCTTACCTTTTAATTATAAATTTTGGCTTTACCTCATGCCTTTGCCATCATAACTCAGAGTAGGCTGTTACAAGTAGCCGTGCAGCTTCCTAAGTGCTTTCCTGCTTAGAAATTTCTTCCACCAAATACCCTAGGTTCAGCATCTTTAAGTTCCACATTCTATAAAACTTTGGGGCATGAAAAGAATTCAGCCAATTTCCTCTCAAGTTCATAGCAAAGGTGATCTTTGCCCCAGTTTCCAATAAACTCTTCCTTATTTATGAGACATCTTTAGAATGGTCTTTATAGTCCATATTTCTATCAACATTCTGGTCACCACCACTTAACCAGTGCCTAAAAAGTTCCAAACTTTCCCTCATCTTTTTGTATTCTTATGAGTCCTCCAAACTCCTCCAACCTTTGCCCAACACCCCTTTCCAAAACTGCTTCCACATTTTCAAGTATTTGTTAGAAGCAACACCCCATTTCTTCTCTGGCACCAATTTTCTGTATTAGTCTGTTTCTGTTGCTTATAACAAAATACCTGGAACTGGGTAAATTGTAAAGAAACAATATTTATTGCTTACAGTTTCAGAGGCTGGGAAGTCCAAAGTCCAGAGAACACATCTGATGAGAGCCTTGTTCTTTTTGGTGACTCTATTCAGTGACTCAGAGTGTCACATGGAGGACGGCTGAGCAGAGAGAGTGCTAACTAACTCCTTACTCCTCCTCCTTTTAAAGCCCTCAGAACCACTCCCATGGCCATCATTAAACCATCAACTTATTAATCCATACACTGGGGCATGGTCCTCACTGTGTAATCACCTCTTCAAAGCCCCACCTTTCAATTACCATAATAGGATTTCTCATCCTCTTAACGCCGTCACAGTGGGGACCAAGCCTCAATGAGTTTGGAGGGACATCCAATCCATAGCATGGAGACTGAGACATGAGCAGCCTGGGCTTTGGATTGAGGGAACTTCACTCTTGCCTCACCCCACACCACATAGACCTTCCCATCCATGACTCCTGCCCCATCCCAGGCCCTCATCTTTTACAAAAAAGAACAATCTAGCTGGGGAGAAAGAAGCATAAATCATAGAAAAGGGAGCTGTAGCTGCCAAAGACGCTGCTCTAAAGCACGCTGCTAAATGGGCTTTGGGGGTGGAGTCGTGCCCAGAACAGGATGCACCACGGAAGCCTTCTTCGTGGACTGGGCATCTGAACTGAGCCTAGGGACGACAGTGCTTCACTAGGTGCAGGAGGAGGAGAAGGGAGAGCCCTGCAGGAGAGAGAGTGATAAAGGCATGACGCAAGGAAGAACGTGGACAGCCAGAGGGCCAGAGTGGCTGGAGCACAGGGTGTCCCGCAGGAAGGAGGGGACCCGCTAGGAGATGGAGACCGAAAGGGGCACTGGGCCTGATCATGGAGGGCCCAGCACACAAAAGAGTTTGGACTTTATCCAGAAGGCTAGGAGCTTCCCAACATTTTTTGAGTGTAAGAGTCCATTTTTTAAAAATTTTAATATAATTTATTTTGTTGAGCAGTTTTAGGTTCTCAGCAAAATTGAGCGAAAAGTACAGAGAGTTCCCAAATACCCCTTCCCTGCCCCCCCATCCCCACCACACACAGCCTCCCCACTATCTACACCCCCCTCCAGAGTGGTCCGTTTCTTGCAACTGATGAACCTGCACTGATACATCATTTTCACCCAAAGTCCTAGTTTACATTCGGGTTCACTGTGGGTGCTGTACATTCTGTGGGTTCTGACAAATTTTTAATGTCATGTGTTCATCATTATTATATCACACAGAATAGTTTCACTGCCCTAAAAATCCTCTGTGCTCTGCCTATTCATCCCTCCCTCCTCTCTAACCCCTGGCAACCACGAATTGTTTTACTGTTTCCATAGTTTTGCCTTTTCCAGATTGCCATATAATTGGAATCATACAGTATATAGCCATTTTAGATTGATTTATTTCACCAAGCAATATGCATTTAAGGTTCCTCCATGTATTTTCATGGTTTGAAAGCTCATTTCTTTTTATCTTTGAATAACATTCCATTGTCTGGATAAGAATCCCTTTTTTAATGTCAAAATAATTTGAATATCTCCCTGACATAACAATCACATGCAGAATCCACAGATTGAAATGTATAACAATAAAAACTATAATGAATCCAGCAATGCTTTGTGTGTATTAGCTATACTGACCTCTACATAAATTATTCACATCCCATACTTCTGGTGCTAATTAAAGATGAAAATGACAGTGCTCAATGTATACATGTATTTGCAGATCCCACGGTTTGGTGGCCTAAGGTTAGGAATGCTGCAGGAATTGGGCAGCTATTTGAGGATCTTCAGCTGGGTACAGGACTAATCAGATTCACATTTTAAAAAGATCAGTCTGGCTAGTTGTATCCTAGGATGGATACCAGAACTCTCTTCCAACATGCCCCAGGACCACTCTCCAAATAAGACTATACCTACACATGACTGGAACAGTCGCACCAAATTTACAGAGGACCCATTGAAAATCCTCATCAACATATTCAACCTAAAACCTTACCCAGGTTATATTTTCAAGCAAAAATTTGCTTTAGAAAGCAATACTGGGTTCCAGTTAAGATGGCAGAATAGATGGTTCCCAGCATCACTCTCTCCCACGAATCAACCAATTTACAACTATAAAAATGTAACATTAGACAACCTGGGGCCGCTGGAGCTCAGGGGAAGGGAGAAGAGACCTATGGAGTTCATGAAGGCAGGAGAAACCACAATGAGAGAAAGAAAAAGCTGCTCTGAGCGTTTTGGGCCACGGCCACTTTAATGCTGGAACTGCTGAGCACATGGAGCTGGAGCTGGCAGAAGCCACAGCTGTGCCCTTCAAATGGAGTTACTTGTAGGCGGCAGGGGAGAAGAAGACCTTGGTGGCCCCCAGGACAGCAAGACCACTAATAGGGGTCCCATGGACACACGCAGGAGCGAGGAGCCAGAACTGCTGAAAAAGGGGAGCCATTCAGAGGCCGGTGAGTCAACGCAAGGGACCTGCACAGGGCCCATCCCATGGGAAGCGTTTGGAGCATGGGCGGTGGGGGAGACAGGCCCACTGGGAGAACACTTGGACACAGCAAGAACAGCAGATCTGCCCCCCAATCAGCACAGGACCACTCAAAGAAGACAGGTCAGGAATGCAGAATGGCATGGGGTGCAGTTTGATGAAAAAACTGAGGCCCAGATCAGAGTTTCTATACAACCCAGGTGCACTGAGTCTCTGGAGAGCCAGAAGTACCTATAAGATCAACCATTAAACCCTGAGCTGCACAAAAAGCCTTCCCTAGGAAAACAGCAAGTCAGCAATTTAGCTCAACAACACAGCTCAAGTACTAGTTCCCACAGGAAGATCCCCTGTGTTAGAAGTAAGCAAAGGACAAAAAATTACTTCCAGCCCAGGCATACCACTGGCTCATACCTTGGGTCCCACCAGGAGACAGAAGGCATGGAACTAGGGACAGGACCCCCACCCACAACCACTCACACCACCAGTGCCTCAGGGCCTACCCAGGGACCCAAGGTATGGAGCCAGGGACTGGATCCCCCTCCCACAGCCAGGCAAACTATGCCAGTGCCTTGGGGCCCACCCAGGGACCTGAGGCATGGAGAAGGGGACCAGACCCCCCTCCCACAACCAGGCACACCACACCAGTGCCTTGGGGCCCACCTGGGAACCCGAGGCATGGAGAAGAGGACTGGACCACCCCCCTCCCACAACCAGACACATTGCCAGCTCCTTGGGGCCCCACTGGGGGGCTTGGGGCATGGAGAAGAGGACCAGACCTCCACTCCCACAACCAGGCACACTGTGCCAGTGCCATGGGGCCAACCCAGCGACCCAAGTCATGGAGAAGGGAATCAGACCCCCCCCCACAACCAGGCACACCACACCAGCGCCTTAGGGACCTGAGGTATGGAGCCAGGGACCAGATACTCCCCACAACCAGGCACACTGACAGCACCAAGGAGCATGCCAAAAATATCACCTCCATGTGAGTGGCCCACCACAGCCACCACAATAACCATGGCTGCAGTGAAAGCGGCTAGATGCTGCAACTACCACACTGATGGTCTGCCAGCCACTGGAGTGCATTGACACAAGCAGAGTCACCAGCTGAGATAAAGAAGAGAAGAGGATGTCTCTCTCCACAAAGCGCATTTCAGAGTGACAAAAGAAGCATCTGCTCTATGATAATACAGGGGGACCTGATCACACCTCTCAGCATCGGATGGGTTATCTAGGCAACAAATCAACAGAGTAACCATTATTCTTTCAGAAGGAGGGAAGAAATCTAGGGTAATTAGAGAGAGGAGGGGGGAGGGAGAAGGGGATGGGGAGAGATTGGACAAGGGGCATAAAGAATAATTACAATTTGTAACAATATATATGCTAGTAATATTGATTTGATAACCCTAAAAATAAAAAAAAAATTTTTTTAATTAAAAATAAAATAAAAGAAAAGAAATATGTATAATCAATTTTGATTCAATAAAAATTTTTAAAAATATATAAAGAAAGAAAGAAAGCAATACTGAAGTGTGTAGAATCCAAATTTGATTTCAGAATCAAAGAGATGGTCACCTACCCTACAGAAGACTAGAACCTGCAAAAGACTTAGAATCAAGCCAAGGCTGTGGGCAAGATCACCCTGAAGAGAAGAGTCAAGGTAGAGAAGCCAGATGGTTTTGTACCAGCCACACCTCCCAATTACATACCTTCATCAAGATATTCAAGAACAACCCTTACTCTAGGATTGATTTCAGAATCATCAGAGGACAACTTGCTCAAGAAATTGGGGTTCCAGAGCCAAGAGTCCAAATTTGGTTTCAAAATGGAAGATCCAGATTCCCTGCCTAGAGAAAAAGAGAAACTGATGAGACCTTAGAACAAAGATAAAACTGAGACTTGATCTCTGAGATGACAGGTTCAAGGTACAGAAGCTACACAAAATGGCGCCAGCCTTACCAGTGGCCATCTGCTTTCTCTGGACGAGGAGTGGGGGCATAGAGGCAAGTTCCATGTATCTGATACTGTCATCCTGGGCCCCAATCTCTCCTTCACTCTCCCTGGGTCTTCACCCTTCCTCTGGGACTACAGGTTGAGCCTTCTGGAGACAATAGGCTGGACTTCAGGAACCAGAGGCAGGTAGAAGCATTATAAGAGGTAGCTCACAGCTACCAACCCATCTGGCCTAGAGTTCAGCAGAACTCAAGGACATTGCAAATATGATTAATCCAAACAATTTTGCCATCATCACAGTAATCGCTGATTTAGGCAAACATCATCAGCGGATATTGAAAACTTTAAGTGAGGCTTGCTGGTTAGGTCAGTTGGTGAGAGTGTGGTGACACCCAGCTCAAGGGTTCAGATCCCATTACCAGCCAGGCACCAAGAAAAAGCAAAACACTTTAGGTGAATGTTTGATGAGGGACAAGATATACATTATCTCAAAGAATCTCCCCACAGGTTACTTATTAATTACAAAAGAAAACCCGATGATTTTGCAGTGGAGAAACCTGATAGATTCCGCCTTACCCAAGTGATCGAACTTCACTTCACCCATAATAGCAGACACTGATACAAGATGCCTGTGACATGACGGACGGAGAGGGACACACATCATTTCTGTGGTACTTACTGCCTCAAATGTACAAACTGATGCAATTATGAGGAGATGCCAAACAACCCCAGACTGAGTGGCAGTCTACAAAGTAACAGCCTTGCACTCTTAAAAAAGTGGATTGAAAACTGGCAGTAGGCATAGAGAGAACATAAGCTATGTCCGGAAACATTGAGAAAGTAAGCCTAGTGAAGTGTGCACTTCTGTGTGTAGCATGTGCTAGCATCTCCGTGGGGGTGGGGGAGGCACACACTCAGAGGCCTGCTTGTGTCGAAAACCTCTCTCCAGAAATGATCGAGAAACTGGTAACATTGGTATCTCAGCCCTGCTTTTTACTTTAATCTTTTCATCCTACTTGAATTTTTAAAATCATTTAATGTGTTATTTAAGTAAAGTTTTTTCTACTTAACTTGAAAATATAGCTTTAATAATACTAAGTGAAAGAAGACAGACACAAAGAGTACATATTATATGATACTATTTATATTAAATTGCTAAACTAAGCAAAATGAATCCATGGTGATAAAAGTCAGGCTAGGAGACTCACACATCATGATTTCAAAACTTAATTCAAAGTTATAGTAATCAAAACAGTGAGGTACTGGCATATGGACAGACATATAGACATGCAGACAAATGGAATAGAACTGAGAGTCAAGAAATAAACCCATACATCTACAGCCAATTAATTTTCAACAAGGGTGCCAAGACCATTCAGTGGGGAAAAATAGTCTTCAAGAAAACACAACTGTTATGTATTGAATGTTTGTGTCCCTCAAATCCATATGTTGAAGTCCTAACCCCTAGTATGGCTGTATTTGGAAATGCCATCTCTAAGGAAGTAATAAAGTTTGGATGAGGTCATAAGGGTGGGGCCCTGATCTGATAGGATTAGTGTCCTTATAAGAAGAGATGAGACACTAGAAGGCCCTATGAGGACACAGGGAAATGGCAACAGTCTACAAGCCAGGAAGACAGTCCTCACTGGAAACCAAATCCAACAGAACCTGGATCATGGACTTCTAGCCTCCAGAACAGTGAGAAAATACATTTCTGTTGTTTAAGCCACCCAGCCTGTGGTATGTCATTATGGCAGCTTGAGCACACTAAGACAACAGCCTACAGAATGTGAGAAAATATTCTTGAATCGTATATCTTAAAAAAGTCTAGTATCCAGAATATTCAAAGAACTCTTATAACTAAACAGCAAAAAGACTAATAACCAAAAATTTTTTTTTAATGGGCAAAGTCTTAAATAGATATTTCTCCAAAGAAGATATGCAAATAGCCAATAAGCACATGAAAAGATGTTCACCATCATTAGTCATTAGCAACATGCAAACCAAAACCACAATGAGGTACCCCTCACACCCTCAAGGATGGCTATAATTGTTTTAAAACAAAGAAAAGAAAGTAAGTGCTGGCAAAGATGTGTAGACACTGGAAACTCCGTACATTGTGCATGGAGTGTAAAATGTTGCAGCCTCTGTGCAATACAGTTTGGCATTTCCTCAAAAAGTTAAACAAAATCTTTATATAACCCAGCAATTCCATGCCTAGGTATATACCCAAAAGAATGTAAAACCACTATTGAACACACACTTGCACACAAATGTTCACAGCAGCACTATCCACAGTAGCCAAAAAGTGGAAACACTTCAAATGTGCAGTGACGAATGCATGGATAAATGAAGTATGAGTTATCCATACAATCCAGTATTTTTCAGCCATAAAACGGAATGAAGTACTGATACCTGTCACAACAAGGATAAACCTTGAAAACATTGTGCTAAGTGAAAAAAATTAGACACAAAAGATCATGTATTGTGGTTCCATTTACTCCTCAAAAAGTTAAACAAAATCTTTATATAACCCAGCAATTCCATGCCTAGGTATATACCCAAAAGAATGTAAAACCACTATTGAACACACACTTGCACACAAATGTTCACAGCAGCACTATCCACAGTAGCCAAAAAGTGGAAACACTTCAAATGTGCAGTGACGAATGCATGGATAAATGAAGTATGAGTTATCCATACAATCCAGTATTTTTCAGCCATAAAACGGAATGAAGTACTGATACCTGTCACAACATGGATAAACCTTGAAAACATTGTGCTAAGTGAAAAAAATTAGACACAAAAGATCATGTATTGTGGTTCCATTTATATGAAACATCCAGAATAGGTAAATCCCTAGATAGAAAGCAGCTTGGTGGTTGCCAGGGGCTGGGGGTAGGGGGTTGGGGGTAGGAGGATGGGAAGAGCCTGCTTCATGGGTACAAAGTTTTGCTTTTGGGGAGATGAAAATGTTTTGGAACTTGATAAAATAGAAAATCTTTTTTTTTTTTAATCCCTAGATAGAAAGCAGCTTGGTGGTTGCCAGGGGCTGGGGGTAGGGGGTTGGGGGTAGGAGGATGGGAAGAGCCTGCTTCATGGGTACAAAGTTTTGCTTTTGGGGAGATGAAAATGTTTTGGAACTTGATAAAGGTGGTGGTTGCACAACACTGTGAGTATACAAAATGCCACTAAATGGTACATTTCAAATAGGTTAATTTTATGTTGTATGAATTTCACTTCAATAAAAAAAACGAGGGAAAAAAGTCGGGCTGGGGGTTAGCCACATGTTGAGGTGGGGTTAGCTCCTGGAAGGGGCACAAGGGTAGCTTCCGGGGGGCGGGTCAACTTGGGGTTTTTGGGCTGACTTCTGGTTGCACTTGTGTGTGGATCTGTGCAGCATTGTCTAGGTATTTTATACTCCAATGAAAGGAAGTTTGGTTTTGTACTTTTTTAAAAAGTTCTTGCTGGGCCAGCCCCTGGCTCACTTGGGAGAGTGTGGTGCTGATAACACCAAGGCCACAGGTTCGGATCCCATAAACGGATGGCCAGTTCACTCACTTGGGAGATCGTGGTGCTGACAGCACCAAGTCAAGGGTTAAGATCCCCTTACTGCTCATCTTTAAAAAAAAAAAAAAAGGTCTTGCTGCATTTAAGATGGTGACAAGTGACAATAACTTTCATCCAATGATAGAATCAGGGTGAGGGTGATGTGTGAGAGGTGAATCATGAAGTATAGGGTCAGAGCCTGTCTTCGTTTCAAATATTGATATTTTATTCATCAGGCTTTTTTGCATTTACTTTGATTTTTTTAAATATTGCCATTAAAATATCTTTGTTATAAAACATCTTGGCAATCCCTTCGCTCTGGCCTAAATGTAGGGTTCACACCAAAATTCATACATTGAAACCTAAGCCCCAAGGTGATGGTATCAGGAGGTGGGGCCTTTGAGAGGTGATGATTCGCATGAATAGGATTAGTGCCCTCATAAAGGAGGCCTGAGGGAGCTCATCCTCCCCTTCCACCTTGTGAGGACACAGCAAAAAGGCACCGTCTTTAAGGGATAGACCCTCACCAGATACCAAATCTACTGGTGCCTCGACCTTGGACTTCCCAGCCTCCAGAACTGTCAGCAATAAAGTTCTGTTGTTTATAAATTACCCCGTCTAAAGTATTTTCTTATAGCAGCCTGAATGGACAGACACCCTTCAACTTTGCACCCCAGATGAGTGCCTCACTCACCTCCCCCTAGTCCTGGCCCTAACTTTCCATTGGGAAACCAACGCAAACACAGTCTGAAAAGCCATCAGGGGGAGTCTGCTCTCATTGGCTCCAACCCCAGAGCAGATTCAGAAACATGAATATGTGGGGGTGCCTCTTGCAGATTAAGCAGCTTCCTGAAATACCTCCCTCAGCCGAAGGCAGCAAAAACAAAACCCCAGCCTTTCTCCCTGATTCTCTACCTGGCTTCCAAATCCCTGCAGCACTCAGTGGCAGGGACTCAGGACCCCATGTTATCCACTAAGGAGCTGGATAAAAGGTAGTAACCAGAGCTCAGAATGGGGGATCTCAGCAGGACCCAAGTAAATGGGGCATACCCCATTCCCATAATCCTTAGCAGCATTCATTTCTGGAAGAATCTTTTTCTCTTTTGTTTTCTGAGTGGGCAAGGTAAGTGCAGGTGTCTTAAGTGTGCATTTGAGGAGAAGGTGAACCAGTGGATGTGGCATTACTTCTCCAGCACCCTCCCTCTTTCTAGCTCCTGGAGGATTAGCTCATAGAAGCAGATCCTCACATCCAGAAGAGAATTTTCAAGACTGTGTCACTTTCCCTTAGATGAATTATGAATCTCTAAATAAATAGATTTTATAAAGCAGTGTATTTCTTTACTGTAGCAATATAGGTATATTAGTCCATTTCAGTTGCTAATAACAAAATACCTGGAACTGGATAATTTGTAAGAAGACAAAATGTATCACTTACAGTTCGGAGGCTAGGAAGTCCAAAGTCCAGGGAACACTTATGGCGAAGGCCTTATTGGTGGATAGTGACTTCACAGCAAAGTAGGGTGTCACATGGCAGAAGAAGGCAGGAGTAGGAGAGAGAGCTAACTTCTCACTCCTTCTCTTTTTAAAGCCCTCAGAACCACGGCCATCACCACCATTAAACCATCAACTTCTGAATCCATTTACTAGGCATGGTCCTCACAATCTAATCACCTCTTCAAGGCCCCACCTTTCAATTACCATAATAGGATTTCCCACTCTCAACAGTTACTGTGGGGATTCAGCTTCTAATACATGGCCTTTGGAAGACACAATTCAATCAATCCACAGCAGTAGGGACTTATCCAAAGAATGTCATCATTTTTAATATTTAATAATTTAACATTTCCTACCCAGTTAATAGTGGTACATTCTAGAAAGAAACAAATAAATTCTTAAAAATCTATAATATTATAACAGATTTAAAAATCTGTAAAAAGTATGTATTTATATTCATATAACAGATATGTGATACATATACTTTATTTTTAAATGGGACCATATTCTAAAACAGCACAGTCCAATAGAAATTTCTGCAGTGATGAAAAAGGTTTATACCTTCACTGTCAAGTATGGTAGCCATTAGCCACAATTGGCCATTGAGCACTTGAAATGTAGCTAGTGTGACTGAGGGACCAAATTTCTAATTTTATTTAATTTTAATTGTTTAAATTTGAATTTACTTAAATATCCACACGTGATTAATGGCTACTGTATCAAGCAATGCGAATCTAAATAGCATTTTGCAAACATTTAATTCACTCAACATTAATTGGCAATGTCTTTCCAATTCAATAAATGTGCTTCTCAAACACTGGTACCTATTTCCATGATAACACTAATAAGTTAGAAAGTATAATGTAAAACTAGATCCCAATCACAATAGAACCAAAAATACATATATTAGGATAAATTTTTAAAGACCGCACATGATCCAAACAAGGAAACCT